>NC_053115.1:28097331-28397331 GCF_010015445.1 Perca fluviatilis
TGTGGCCAAGGCTGCCGTACAAGATGCCACCTGCTCATCAGATAAACATTCACACACATTTACACTCCGATGGCGCAGCATCAGGGGCAACTCGGGGTTCAGTGTCTTGCCCAAGGACACTTCGGCATGGAACTGCAGGGCCAGGGATCAAACCACCAACCTTCCGATTGGCAGGCGACCGCTCTACCACTTAGCCACAGCCACCCCAGAAGAGGCTCATTTCTGCAGCTTAACTTTCTAAGATGAAAACCAAGGCCTGTTGTCATCACATTAAATGCAACAGTAAATAAACTACAGGAGATATTGCATGTTGCAAGCATATTAATATGAACTGGTAATTGAACATTTGTATTATTTTCGACTGCTGGCAGTGGTGCATTCACAGCTATGTTTGCCACCTGTGTTCACATACCTCTACAATTTATGATCAAGTGGGAAATATGGGACCCCACATTACAAACAATTATCAAAAGCTAATTTTTAATTACCATCAGGAGGATGACTGTGATGTTTCTCCTCCTTCAGTAGCGTAGACACCCTCATCAGCACAATTTATGTACAAATACTTTGTAAAGGTATATATGTTTTGTAAGAAATGTTGCCTGGGCTACGTTTTTTTTATTGACATAATGAGGAAATGTTGGTGATTAGCGTAATCTGGGATGTTGCAAAAGGTTGAGACTGAACGCATTAGTAAAAATGTTCACTAACAGCGTATCTCATTTGTTTTCTGTCAACATATCGATCTGGCTGTAGAATATCAGCTTGTAGCAACTAAAGCCTGATGAAATGTTTTTTCTTCTGGTTATGTTTGGGCATTTGCAGCACTTAAGGTTAAGCAAAGTGTAAGATCATAGTTTTGTTTTAATACAGAATAAATCTTTCCTAACCTTAACTCTATTACTGCTCATTTATTTGGAAAAAAAGATACCTGTAAACATAATCCAGGTGGTGATAGCGTTTCTCACCACAAAGTTATTCAGAAAACCAATTATTACTATATAAATGTAATTTCAAGATGCCAGGGTGTAACCTGATACAGTATGTGGCATCACTGTATTTCACTTCATGATGCTCCTATTTAACAAGTTGGAAATGATTTCTGCCTAATGCATAGACTGTGGGAGAGCAAAGAACAAGCCAACCATTTGATGATCAGACCCAGAAGCCTAACAGACATTATAAACAATTCATGTATTCACCAACTTTCAATATGTTTAGTGTGCTGCTTAAGAATGGCAAACACCACCAATCGAGCTAGAGCTGCACATGATATATCAATGATATTTCTATTTATTCATTTTTATAGCTGTTATTTAAACCTTTTAGAGACTTTCTCTTGATGAAACAGTTCCAAAAAAAATGTTGGGGCTTTTTAATGGATAGTACAGATAGACAGGAAAGGGGGGAATGAGAGGGGATGCCATGCAGCAGAAGGCCGTGGGTTGGATTAAAACCCGGGGTTGCACACTCTATTGGGTAAACTAAAAGTCCCCCCCCAGTTTCTTTTATTTACACACAATTTTTTAATTATTCATTAATGTGGAAAACTACAATTTGGTGGTATTAGGTTACTTTCAGGAAATCTATAATATATATCACCCAATGCATTGTTTATTGTATTACAGATATTGCTACAATGTTGTAGACTAGTGGTTCACACTGTAAACTATTTATTATGGATTGCAAAAGAGAATCAGGTTTTAAGGGTGATTTTGGACAGGGGCAGTCTAGCCCTAGGCTTTGTTTCAATGGGGCCAAACCCTTGTTTGAAGGCATCAACAAAAAAAGCAATCATCTAGAGATTATTTTGTGGGAACACAAAGAAAATAAGCCTACTGAAGTTCATAGTTGCGATGTTCTGGAAAAGAAGCCTAGAAATACCGCTTCATGGTTATTCATATTTCCTTTAATTTGTCTTGGCTGAAGATGTCCCAATATGTCACTTTAATTTGAATTCTAGAGAAGATTTCTGTTTTCATTCCATTTCCTTTTCAGACATGATTGCCAATACTGTCTGTATCCGACTAAAGATGTGCCCCTAGTAAGTATTGACCCTAATGAGTGCTCAGCTCATATTACGTGATGATAACAGGTGCCCCTATTAGCCATGCGATACAGTGGTGACATATCCAGGTTGTTTCGGTGCCGTTCATTTAATGCATGCTGGCACAGCTACATAATAACCCTGAAGAGGAAAAAGAAGATACAGTCAGGCATGGAAAGATGAATGGATTGATGATAACGGTATGTGTTGAAGTCTAAATTTGTAGATAGCAATCAATATTTTCTAAGAACTTCCCCTTGTTATGAGAGCACTAACTAATTTAGATAGCGTCACTCAGTGGATAATTTGGTTACATTATGATCTCCCCTTATTTTTATTTTTTATTTTAAGTTATGTTGTTGCAGTTTCTGTGAAGCTTGCACAGATACGAAACTCCTCACATGCGGAAATATTGCTACAATGACCTATTTCTATATATGTTCAATGGTTTCTGCTCCCACACTGATGTTGCATCATTGACTATTAATGTTCTATTTGAATGCAATCATACTGAAGAAGCAGGCCAAATATTATATATGTCTGGTTGAACGTGCACAGTTTATAACGGTTGTCACATGTCATTATGCTATGTTTAAAGGCAGATAGAGCCATAAGAACCAACTGCAGTGGTAGGAAGAAAGCTGAAATATAATTACGCTTTTGCAACTTATATCACCCTTAATAACTATACACTTCTATGTCAGAGTTTCTCAACTTTAGGGTCACTTTCATGTAGGCTTACTAATTCCAGTTTCACTACCTGAGAGTGATACACTATTTGTGTGACAGGTTTGTAATGAAAAACTAAAGTAAATAGTTTTAATACATATATCTATCATGCATTCTACAGTATTCATTTGGAGCTCCCTTTTCTGATCTTGAAACTAGAATACAAAAGAATGATACACTCAAACTGACTTATCCAATTGCAGTGGTTGTAAAGAATTTGGAAAACAAATGAAGAGCATTCACATCGTGTTTCTACAGTATTTAGCTTCCTAAATTATCACAGAGAAATGGGTAAAATAGTATCAACTAAACTCATGCTTAGCCTACACTGCTCTCCAAATCAGTCCTTCCAGAATTTTTTTTTCTAGAAGAGTTTTTTTGTGATTGTTGCGGGCAAAAATCCTTGATTATGCGGCACGTTTTCTTAAAAAATGCAATGGAATATGCAGGATATTTATGCAATTTTATGCGATGAAATTGCGGGAACTTGCAAAAATTGCGGGAATTACAAAAACTTTGGGAACTTGCAAAAACTGTGGTTTGATGAAAAGAGAAAAAAAAAAAGTGATTCCCCCAACACCCTGCTTTTCGATGATGTTCAAGTCGCGTAATTACGTCACTTCATAACGTGGCAACAGGGATACAGTACATTTCTGAGACTTTAAAAGTTACAGGCCAAAATATAAAGCGATGTTGTTATATCGCCACCATCTGGCCAAATTGCACCAAATTCGACACACCATGTACTGTACTTGAGTCCCCAGCAATACTCCTGCAAGTGTTAGGTAGATGGACGGGTTTGAATGATATCGTACGAAAACTTCAGCACAACAATTCAGATGATATCCTACGAAATTACGGCAACCGCCAGTCAGTCACGTGACGACTGGTCACATGACAGTTAAGTGGTCTTCACAGTTAAGCTTAGCCGACAAAATGGGACTGTGAGTCGGGTATAGGGCACCGTGAGGTGACAATGCTTCAGTGGCCATTGCAGGTAAGATTAGCTGACAAAAGGTGACGACAGTTCAGTTTAGGCACCAAAACAACTAGTTAAGATTAAAAAAAAAAGTAGTTTGAGTTATTAAAACACTGGTCTTCTTAAGTAGTACTCCCAGGACAGGAACACCTGTTTCCTGGGTGAAAGTCTTGTGTTAACCCCTTAACTTCTTTCAGGACACAAACTCTGCTTCCCCGCTTGAAAGCCCTGTGTTTTAGGATCCACCCATCCATCCCGAGCTCCTCCCTATGCGGATCTTCGCGGTCTTATACAGCGGCAGTCAATGTGGGGCATACAGTAATAAACGTGGAATGCATAGGAATTACAGAGCATTACTTTTCATAACTATATGAATGGTTCATGAGAACAGCCTGCGGATGAACAGTTCTCCAGATATGCAAGGACAGACACACAGACAGAGTATTTTTATACTTGGATATCTGATCACAGTCTATCCAAATTAACAAACAAGGAAGTAAACAAGTAAAAAAATATATATAAAGAACTAAATAAGTAATTGTTTTGAGTCTTTCATGCCCCTGGGGGAACTTGCAGTGCGCTGGGCTGAGACGCAGTAGGGGCCACTGCTAAGATTCTCCTGGCATGGAAATGACTTCCTCCTCTAATGTCCTCTCCCAAAAGTCACAAAGAGGCTCTGATCCACTCCTAAGCACTATATAATCACTGACTTGTTTGATCCTTCTGTGATTGTAAGAATGGATTTAAAAAATCTGGTATGATTCTGGTAGGGAGATTATGAATTTTCACGACATGTTGAAAATTGGAAGAGCAACAGTACAGTAAGCCTTGAAATAAGAGTGACGCTGAAGCAATGCCTTCAAAATCTTCTTCCAGATGGCCATTATAATGAAATATAATAAAGCAAAAATTTTGAGATCTATGTAATGAACTATTATCTTTCTTGTTAAAACAGATGTTTTATTGTTTTACAGTATCTGTTGCAATGTAAGCACTTTGATTACATTTAATACTGTTATCTAACCAATTTCTGGGTAAAAACAAACACAATGAGATTGAAAAATAAATGTGCCATGCAATGCTTTTGTGATGCATGTATGATATACAGTACTATATCCTGATGCTCACATTTACCATACAGATGAAAAAATTTGATATAACAATTAGAATATATTTAATCCTATTGTCATGGAGAGAAAATGTGTCCGTAGGGAAAAACCAAATACTCTCGTGGAGAATTCGTCCATATAATCATTTGCTGAATTACCTAATTAATTAGATACAGAGTATGCTTCTGATAGATACCTGAGGATCTCTGGGATATGCATTAAATGAGAAGGCATTAATTACAATTAGCAGCATGGAAACAAAATATTCTATTGTCATCACAGTCACTGCCATTAGCAGAACCATCTCTCAGACCGCCACAGCAATGATCAGTCCCTTTGTTGCTATTAAAATTTGTGGATAAAAGGGACTCATCATGAGTTTGCTGACACAAAGTGTGTAATTATCATTCCATGTATAACAGGCTGCTTATTTGCCCCAGTGGCATCCTCAAAGGGGAAGGTTGCGGTGCAGTGATCCGTATCACCTTATCTCCCATTCCCCTTGGGGCACCACATTCGGCATGGAGCAGCACGCTAATAAAGATGACAGAGGTTTGTGCCAGTGTTTAAAGGGGCAGACCACTTTTTTTCTCCATAAAGAGGGTGTGGAAAATTCTTTGAATTGGAATTGAAATGTAATGAAAGTGATTCTGAATGTTCTTTTCGGATTGGTCTGTTAGCCGTCCCCTGCGGAGACAGGTAAGTCTGTCACAGACAGTGTTTTATAGTGTTTTACAGTACGCCCTAGCTTTATAATATCCAGTATTGATGTAAGATGTGAAGAGCTCACTTGTGAGATCTCTCTTAATAAAATTAGATTTGGATGAGGATACAAAACTGAAGAATAAATGACCACATCAGGAGGTAATTACTTTGGCTGTTTATAGCAAAATGTATGATAATAACACTGCATGTGGCACTAGTGGGCCTCCTTGAAACACAGTGTTCTTTTACCAAAAGGAACATAATGTCCCATTTTGTAAAATGCTAATTAATAATAATAAATAAATACACAAGAACAACATTTTTTTTAACATCTATACGTTTGCTGCCCTGACTTCATGTATACACATATTGATGCTTGGACATCTAATGCAATCAGAGGCTAAATTCCCAATGTCTTTTTTGCCTAGTTTGTAGGACAAGTGTTTATGGTTTACTGCTTTCAAAGGGGCACATTAGTGTAAAATTATTCCTTCTGATGGTCTAATGATCAGGAGTTGAACCCAAGTGGAGAAGCAAGATGAAGGCAGGGGAATGCTCAGACGTTTTAATGATGATATAATCTAACAAGGAGTCTCAAACTCTATACTGCCAAGTAGGGCACACTAACTAAATAACTCACTGGGCATAATAACAGACTAAATAAAAACTAAACAGTTAGTCACACTAATTTTCTATCTAGAAAAAAAGTTATAAAAGTAAAAAAAAAAGTTATGTTCACATTTGAAGCTGGCAGATTTATAAAATTGGAGGAAGTTATTGCCTCTCACCATGTCAAGACGAAGCAACCTGAATGTTGGCTATACATGCAGTATGACGAACTAAGGCGTAGTGCCCCATTGTTTAACAAGTAGGGTAATTCTCACCAGTGCTGAATGATCCTGTGGGGAGACTTAGGGCATGATTGAAGCAATGTGAATATGCCCTGGGAGCCAAAGCCAGATCAGCACCGTGGACAAAGGCTGGGGAAGCCCTTTGGCACAGAGCTTACAGCTGCCCTTCAGCAGATAGTGATCTGCCCATGGTGCTACTCTTTGTCAGGAGGCTATCATAATTAATGCAAGGATTTATGCATAAATGTGTGCAATTCTTTTTTTTTTGAAAGGCCAAAACAGAGAGGATGAGAATATTCTTCCCTTAGCCCATTTGGGTCCTGAACCAGTGACTAATTTATAACCCTAATTATAATCCATCCGCCTGCCACACATTGCATATGTTATATGTACCAGTTATATGGTTTACATTTTTCTGAATCTCATCCATAGTCTTACTGTTTAATTGTTTCACTCTTTTCGTTTTTATATCATACTGATATACTGTTTTTTTTGCAAAATATTTATTTGGTTTATTTTATTCTAGAGTATTCTATTTTATTCTTGATTTGTTAATTGCTTTCTGGAGCTAGGCACATATACACACACACACACATATATATATATATATATATATATATATATATATATATATATATATATATATATATATATATATAAAAAAAAAAAAAAAAAAAACACACACACACACACACTCTCACCTAAAGGATTATTAGGAACACCCTACTAATATAGTGTTTGACCCCCTTTAGCCTTCATAATTGCCTTAATTCTTTGTGGCATTGATTCAACAAGGTGCTGGAAGCATTCTTTAGAAATGTTGGCCCATATTGAGAGGATAGCATCTTGCAGTTGATGGAGATTTGTGGGATTCACATCAAGGGCATGAAGCTCCCTCCACCACATCCCAAAGATGTTCTATTGGGTTGAGATCTGGTGACTGTGGGGGCCATTTTAGTACAGTGAACTCATTGTCATGTTCAAGAAACCAATTTGAAATGATTCGAGCTTTGTGACATGGTGTATTATCCTGCTGGAAGTAGCCATCAGAGGATGGGTACATGGTGGTCATAAAAGGATAGACATGGTCAGAACAATGCTCAGGTAGGCTGTGGCATTTAAACAATGCCCAATTGATACTAAGGGGGCTAAAGTGTGCCAAGACAACACCCCCCACACCATAAGACCACCACCATCAGCCTGCTCAGTGGTAACAAAGCATGATGGATCCATGTTCTCATTCTGTTCATGCCAAATTCTTACTCTACCATCTGAATGTCTCAACAGAAATCGAGACTCATCAGACCAGCCAACATTTTTACAGTCTTCAACTGTCCAATTTTGGTGAGCTTGTGCAAATTGTAGCCTCATTTTCCTATTTTTAGTGGAGATGATTGGTACCCGGTGGGGTCTTCTGCTGGTGTAGCCCATCAGCCTCAAGGTTGTGCGTGTTGTGGCTTAACAAATGCATTGCTGCATACTTCGGTTGTAACGAGTGGTTATTTGAGTCAAAGTTGATCTTCTATCAGCTTGAATCACTTCGGCCGATTCTCCTCTGACCTCTAGCATCAACAAGGCATTTTTTGCCCAGAGGACTGCCGCATACTGGATGTTTTTCCTTTTTCAGACCATTCTTTGTAAATCCTAGAAATGGTTGTGCGTGAAAACCCCAGTAACTGAGCAGATTGTGAAATACTCAGACCAGACCGTCTGGCACCAACAACCATGCCACGCTCAAAGTTCCTTAGATCACTTTTCGTTCCCATTCTGACATTCAGTTTGGAGTTCAGGAGATTTTCTAGACCTGGACGACACCCCTAAATGCATTGAAGCAGCTGCCATGTGATTGGTTGATTAGATAATTGCATTAACGAGAAATCTTACAGGTGTTCCTAATAATCCTTTAGGTGAGTGTATATTTTATATATATATATATATATATTTAAATATAAATATATATATATATATATATATATATATATATGTCCTTGTGTATGTGACAAATAAACGTGATTTGATCATTTCATTTCAGTACGGTAAGTGTTGCGGAAAATGGACTAATGCCCACAAAGTTTCTCTCATAATCAAAACCTGTTACATATCCAATCTTAATCGCAAGGCAAGTGATACCAAATAGACCAATATTTTACAGACAGGTTGACAGTTTGTGCAGTTATTTAGTTTCCCTACATTCTTTCAGAAATCATCTAATGGTTTGTAAACTAGCAAAATCACCATACCTTGATTACATTTGATGATGGAGCCTAAGCTCCCAAATTGGAAAGGTTTCCTAAAAGACAAAGATACCAAAAGCATTTCTGGACGGATATTGCTCTTATTTCTATATTCTACTTCCAAACATGTGTTTGTACTAGCAATTATTAAATGAAAGATTCCCTTTTTTCACATATAGATAAATAGACAGACTTCATGTATTAGCCTGACACTATTCATATATGACTTTACACTACAATAAAAACACAAGGACATTTTGAACCTACACAGCTACACTCGGGGGATTCAACAGCGGGAAGTTAGACACCCAAAAACCCCACAGGAGTGTGCTGTGCGTACACACTCAGTGAGCTCTCTTCTGTACTCACAGATTCCAGTTGCCCAGGCAACCCTGTCTTGAAGATTTTAAACTTGGATTTACCATACCTCCTGTGTCTCGCCACAGTCAAGCAACAGGATTACTGGCTAGAAAAACACTGCACTTTTAGGTTGAGTGTCCGGTAAACTTTCTTTGCTATTGAATTTGGAGGTAACATATGGCCAGAAAAAGACAGTAAATCCAGCGACACACTGCCCTCAGGTAATGCACTCCTACTGTATATTTATTGGCTGACTGTGACAAGAGATAAGTCATTTGCATAGCTGTTATATTGTGCTTTGACATTGTCAACAGCTTAAATGGGATTTGTCAAAATGTGGGCCACAAATAAATCTGGAAAATGTAAGAGTTGGGGGTATTAGAATAAGAAGAGCTGCAGAGTTTGCGTGGGTACAAAGTCTATTATACCAGAATAAGTTTCTTGCTGTAAGTTAAGACTGTACAGTTGAAGTTAGGTCAGTATTTCACATTTTAAAATGTTCATGTTTTTTACATTTTATTTTCATCACTTATTTTTACTTGCAGATATAAACATCATATTCTCTTCAAAGCAACTAAGGCAGCTGGCCTGTGTCCAAACACTGCTGGCAAAGTCTTTAGTACACATGTACAGCATTTCTGTGCTGTTAAGATAATGGCAATATGTCGTGAGGGAAGAACTGTGCATGCACCACTTGGATATGAGAACCCTCACAAATTCACTAAGGACTGCGGTCTGTTCATGATGCGTGAAAAATTGGTGTAAGTTGGTACATAATTTTGAACAAATAAGATTTAATCATATACTTAAATCCAAGTAGATACATAGGAATTTATTTCTCACTCTAAAAAAATTAAATAACTGAATTCAGAGTGAATGGGTGAGTTCAAAAGAGACCAACCGCTAACTGTCCAATTTTAGTTAGAAGAGAAGGAGAACTACACTCATTGGTACACTTAAGGGAGCCATTCATTTCCCTGTTGAAAAGGGCTGCCTGACGGCAAGGTAAAGTGGTGAAAAAAAATCAAAATACAGTTTACACTTAAACTTAAAATACATTTAGCTGCTGCCCCCGTACTCAGCAGAACAGTACATCGCTTAGATGCCGTGCCGGTACTACTGCCTTCTTCTTTATACTGGGGGCGTGCCGACCGCCTGGATGGATGAGTAGCAATACCTCATGCAACCCCACTTCAAACAATTGTATCTATCCATTTAAGCTTCATTATAACAACATCCCATTACCTTCTAGTTTGGTACTGAACATATCATTTTTATTAAAGTTGTTTGACCAAAAAGAGTATTGGATATAAGTTGTAGCTGATGTAGATGTAGTTACCTGATGATATAAGGTGTTGTAGCATAGGTTGTAAAGCTAAGTATTGAACTTGTGATGCTCCGAATTGAACCAGTGGGGGCAGATGGCTTCATTAAAATTTGACAAGCTTTTAATGGTATTCAGCTGATGACTGAGAATTAGTCTTTGGTTATTGTCCTTTACACACATTATACACTATTGATTAGTTACTTCTCCGACACAAATACCAACCCATGCACACGAGAGGGGAGGAAACCAAACATTACATATGCTTTAAAGTAAGCCCTAAATGACAGGATACACATTATTTCTTCCTCTACCACAGCATATTATCATATATTCAGCTTTGTATAACTGAACCATGGATCACAATGATGGTTTTTAAGATATAGTTAGCTATTTCAATAGCAGGCAGGGAGCTAATGTTACTTGTACTTCACAAGCTAATTGTGCTTGAAACCACAGTGTTTGTTATTCGTGTTGCATTTTAAAACATTGGTAACACTTTATATTTAGGGTACATGAATTATCATGAATTCATGCATGACTTTTTATTATTCACTAATGTAGTAGTTCATTAACTATCAGTAATGTACAAGGATTAATAGCATCTCATGCATGACTTACTGCAGGGACAATATGTTAATTAATGCATCAATTAAGGTATTTCAATCATCATGATTTCTGATTCATTAATGATGTTCATGTCTTCTTCATAGGTAAATCTGTAGTTAAAGTGACAGGCTAAAAAAACGGAAATGTAATGGTGTAATTAAGGATTAAATAAACGTTACTTCATTACTTCATCATGTTTGTGGCCCTTCAAACAAAGTGCTAACCTGGTCCATCTTTAACATTGAAAAAAGGGATATGATCAGAAAACATGCGATTCAAGAAGCCATTCCGGTTTGTCTCCTCTTCCTATTTCACATGCATAGCATCCACTAATTTTGTACCAGCTACACAGTTCTAAATTGAAGAATGATAGATACTTTTTTTCTAAGCTATTCTGGGGATTTGAATGACATCTCAAAATGAAAAGCACTCTTCTCTAACCTTCACTCTCAACTCCATTTATTTATTTAATTAGAAAAAAAGACCACATAAGAAATTCAAAATGTGGAGACCAAATTCTGGTGTTTTCTGGATCTCTCATGTTCAAAATAATCCAAGCTGATTATTTTGCAATTTGTTAACACAAATTCAAAAACATGATTAATACTGTGCTCTTTAGCTGTTGATATTGCGTGTTATCTTGCAAAGGTACAGTATGTACCCGTACCGCACATGGAGTGGGGAGAATGGTGTTCAATTCAGCAGAGAGCAGGATTATGATAAATACAGGTGAGTTTGAATCCTAATAATGAAATGGACAGAGGTGGACACAGCTGAATAATGAGATGAGTATCAGAAAATCAGTACAGCTAGCAGACAGGCCAGTGGTAAATTAGGGAAGTGTCTTAGGGCAGGTTTAGGGAAGACACTGGTGTTGGTGAGAGAGAGGATCCCTGAAGAGTTATGTCAGGGAGGATGGAGGAGTTTGGTAATTGCCAGAGCGAAGAAGGGGGGAGAACAGGAGAGCCGAGACAGTTTATCCAGTGATTCAAATAAACCAGAGTGCAGAGCTGCACTCACCAAACAAGCTACAGACACCTCTAGCTCCACCACCATCAGCGTGGTATACCTGGGCGCCCACTGGGTGACGTCCCATATGTATATATTCATCAGAGTGACAAATAAAAACGGGCATAGCATGGGATGAGCTTATGTGTAGATCCCTGCGAGCGCCACCATGCTGACATTTTTCTCCCAAACAGACAGCACATAAGCACCACACTCTCAAATGATGCATCATTGCTATTCGGTGTATGCTATTAAAGTATAATAGACAGCTTGATGGCACTACATATCCATAGTGCTTAATCCATGGCCTGTCAGTATTCACAACTCTCCAAAAACATTAATGTGGCCTACATTGCGAAACCGTAGACACTTGAGAGGCTTTCATTTATCTGCTCTTGAAGCGTTAGCTGCAGGGCTGTACAACATCCATTACAGAGGATCATTCTTACTCTCTTGCATTCACTCCCTGTCTCCGTAGGTGGTGCCATCTTGTGTAAAATTAAATGAGAGGCCCCCCTACACACACCCTTACAGTCCACTCTGTGGCGATAATATTTCTACGGTCTCCTAAAAAAAAAACTATTCATAAAACACAAAATGCTTTATAATAGAAATACTAGTACTGCAAGCAGTTATGACAGGGTTCAAGCCTCGTGGGCGCGCGGTAGCCCCAGACGACCCGCAAAGTCTGTGAAAGCGGAACCCTAAGCGCGACGGCGGTGAGGCAACCATCTGGAAATATTGCAATGCGTGAGCTGCAAGGCTGTAGTAAATTGCAACTGCAAATTTCCCATTTACATTCATTGGTTTATAAGTTTGTTTTTTCCGTTTGTGTTGCTTGAGACATGAGACAAGATGGCGCCAGTGTTAGCGCCTGTGTTAGCAGCCTGCCGTCTGTCACCGCTGTGTGTGTGTGTGTGTGTGTGTGCGTGTGTGTTTATGCTGTTTCTGTTGCGCAAAATGTTAACCCTCTGCTGGTGTATGATCACCAGGCACTAATGGACATTCAATTCTCTGCCAAAGACCTAGTAAAGTAGTATGGATATAAAACTCTTCTATCGGGGATCCCATCCTACCTGTGCCGACTCACAGCTCCACTTCCCCGGCAGAAACGCTACCACCGCAGAGGTAAACGCAGCGGACGGCTGGTGAGGATAAAGGCCCGCCTCGACACGACTTCCTGGAGTGAATACCGCGTGTTCTCTTGCCTCTCCTCCTTGCGGCGATTGCGGTACCCTGCCCCTGCCCCCCTGCCTGGTTGGTACCTATTGCCGGTCTGGTTGGGGTGTTGCAGCCCCGTGGCCCCTGCTCTCCTCGTCCCCGTTGGCGCAGGGTGAATTTTCGAAACCTGTGGCCCCTGTGTCGGGTTCCCAGGGCAGTCAATCAAAATTATTCAAGCTGGGTTGCTCTCACACAGTGCTGGGTGCAGTGGTCTATCGGCCTCCCAAATATAATAAGGATTTTATTAATCACTTTGCCGGTCTTTTGGCTGAAATCATGCCTAAATAAGACCGTGTCCTTATTGTTGGGGATTTTAATATCCATGTGTGTTGTCCTGACAAGCCAATGGCAAAAGACTTCTTATATCTTATTGACTCTTAATCTTGTGCAATATGTGTCTGGCCCTACACATGAACGCGGGCACACACTTGACCTTGTCTTATCCTTTGGTTTGCCTGTTATTAACTTAGAGATCTGCGATGCAGTGTTCTCTGACCACATGCCTGTATTATTTGAGTCTGTTCTTGCCTGTAATACATTTAAACCTTGCGCTGCTGCTGCTGCTGCTGCTGCTGCTGCTAGGTGCTGTCGGATAATTAACCCTTCCACTGCTGTTCAGTTCTCATCTGTCTTCAGTCAGAATAGTGCCATACCAGACTATTTGTGATGATCCAGAGGAGCTCAGCTTATGGCTTAACTCCACTTGTCAAATGGTTATAGACTGGGTAGCTCCATTGAAGAGTAGGCAGCCTAAAGCAAAAGCAGAGTCCTGGATTAATGACAAAGTTCGTGCTGTAAGACGTGAGTGCCGTAAAGCTGAGCGCAAATGGAAGAAGGACAAACTGCATGTGTCGTTTCAAATAGTAGGAGATTGCTGGCTTCAATATTTGAAAGAAGCAAAAAGGCAATATCTATCTGAAATTATTCTGTTCAACTCTAACAACCCTTGTATATTGACTCTGTTCTTAATGGCCAGCAAATTGCCTGTGTTGACGCCTCTCATGCTGTGTGTGAACAATTTCTTCACTTTTTTACTGAGAAGGTCACTTCTATTAGGGCTAAAATGACACCTACTTATGATTCCTCCATTTCTGTTGTCTGTTCTGCTGTTTTTGGAAAGTTTGAACCTGTCACTCAGTCTGCACTACAGAAGTTTGTTGGTCACTTGAAGCCTTCAGGTTCTCCAAGTGACAGTGTCCCTCCTCAACCTTTTAAGTTTGGAACAGTGGGTGGGCATCAAGGGTGTAGCTCTCAGCTGGTTCAGGTCCTATTTGGAAGGTTGCACTTTCGGTGTCAGCTGTGGTGACTCTGTGTCCTCTGCTCCTTTCTCGTGTGGGGTCCCACAGGGCTCAGTTTTAGGCCCTCTTCTTTTCTCTCTCTCTCTATCTGCTCCCGCTTGGTTTCATACTTAGGAAGCATGGCATTCTATTCCACTGTTATGCTGACGACAGCCAGATCTATGTACCCCTTAAAAAGAGCAACTCTCTCAGAAGACTGCTCGTTTCCCTGGATGACAAAGGCCTGGATGGCTTCTAACTTTTTAAATTTTAATGAAACAAAAACGTAAGTGATGGTTTTTGGTGTCCACACTTGGACTCCTTTTGCCGATCTGGGTCCCTTGGCTCAATATGTCAAGCCAACCGTTACCAATTTAGGGGTTAAAATTGACTCTGATATTAAGCTTGACAAACAGATTGGGGCAGTGGTTAAAGCAAGCTTTTTCCAATTACGGCAGTTAGCCAAAATAAAGCAGATTCTTACTAGGCAGTAATATATGCCTTTGTGACCTCGGTTGGATTACTGTAACGCCCTATATGTAGGCATCAGTGCTGCATCTGTTGCTCATCTCCAGATGGTGCAAAACGCTGCGGCGCGTCTTTTAACTGGAGCATGTAAATATCAGCACATTACCCCTCTTTTAGCTTCACTCCACTGGCTGCCCGTATATTTTAGGATTCATTTTAAAATTAATTTACTTCTGTTTAAATCCTTAAATGGTCTTGCCCTGTCCGAGTTGCTTCACCCCTACACTCAGACCCGCTCACTCAGGTCAGCTGAACAACTGCACCTGAGGGCCCTATTTTAACGATCTGAAACGCAAGTATGAAACGCAAAACGCAAGTAGCTTTGTGGGCGGATCTCGGGCGCTGTTGCTATTATACCAGCGGGATAAATGAGTCTTGCGCCCGACGCAAATCTAAAATGGGTTGGTCTGAAGTAGCTAGGTGTGGTTTGGGCGTAACGTGAAAATAACCAATCAGAGCATCATCTCACATTCCCTTTAAGAGCAGGCACGCTTGTTCCATGGCGGACTGCTATTATGATGGCGGATTTGCCTGGCGCACGCCAGCGGGAGCTGTCCGAGATGCGGCAAAGTAATAAATGCCCGTCTTGTCTGGGTGGCAATGTTGCTGCAGCCTCTCGGGCACATCTCCTCAAGTCTGGAGAGGATGGAGCGTGGGCCTCCAAACATCACCTGCACCTGTTGTGCCCCTTCCTCCTCCCCCCACTCCATCTCCGCTCCACCAGGAGTGCATCGCACATTACTCCCGGACCAGATTCCGCCGGAGTGTCCAATCCCACAGTAGTTCAACATCACATCTCCTTAATTTCTCTAATATTTCCTAATTTATGTCATCAACACATCCATGATTCATGGAAATGTTGTGTAAAACACAACAAGCCACAAAGAATGCTTTTTGAGGACTGTACTGTAAAGTGCCTCCTGACCAATCCAAACAAATGAAGCGCATTTCAGTAATATTTTTCCTTGTAATTATGTATGGTTTGCAAAAATGAGAACTGCTGCGTCCGTGTAGATGAGAGAAGCAAAGTGTATGCGCGTTGTGCACACGCTACATTATGGCCAAGCATGCGCCCCTAAAATAGCATATGAATAACACGCTACTGACTTTAGACTAGCACCACTGACTTTAGACCAGGTTTCATACCTGTCAAGTTTTGGATTTGAAAATAAGGGAAATTTTCCGCCGCCCACCGCGAGCAGTCCCACCACCCCAACCAAGCTCCAGTATCCCTTACATTTTAAGAAGGGTGTACAAGAAAGTTAAAATCACCACTTGGTGCAGAATGCTGAAAACATTTACAATTTATAACATTGCTTGTCTTTACATTTACATTTTATTTTCATTCCACGCATTCTTTTCATTTCATATTGCTTTTCTTTTACAGTTTTTCTTTTCATTTCACATAACTTTTCTTTACTCTTTTAGTGAGTTATTGTACAGATTTTTTGCAGACTTTGCATTCTTTAAGACTGTTTTGGAAGGAGTGTATTTGTGGGCGGGGCCAGAGTGGTTAATTTTACATGAGAGTAGAGCGCAGACAGTTCTGTGGTCTAACGTGCTCCTATTCTCTGTAACAATCTTTCATACCATGCTAAAAACCCTTACTGAACTTGCATTGCTATGGGGAATGCATAGTAAAGCCTTCAGAAGTTTTGGCAGCGTACCGTCTCTGTCATAGCGTCCATCCTCAGTCAGTTTTTTTTTGGCCCTGGCATTTTTGGCCCATGCGGCCCACACCCACCGTGATTGGTCAGACACATTCCCTGCAGACAGTCCTCTTAAAATATGCGTGCATTCTATCAGTTGCCTAGTGTTCAGCGTTCATGTGATAGTTTTGGATCCTTCAAGAGGGGACTCAAGATTTATCTGTTGATCTCACACTTAAATATTTAATTCATTCTTAGAGTTATGATTTGTATATTTATGGTATTTTTATATTTTGTATTATTGATATTTGATATTGTATTGCCATTATTGTTATTATTACTATTTTGCTTATTATTGGCATAGCAACTTTAAATTTAATTTTAACTATTGTAAGATTCATATTTTGTCGCTTTGGACACAAGTGTCTGCTAAATACAATAACCATAACCATAACCCTTCCCAAAAGCTACAATAAAGCTGAGAGTAGTATATGTCCTGGAAAAGAGCACCGATACAAGAGAAGCTAATTAAGCCATTCAAGGAACACTGATGCTTGTATCAACACTGATTTTATAGATCACAGACTCTTCAGCTACCCAACAGGCTAACCGCTAGCATTTTTAATGTAAGCTTAAACAGTTAGGTTACCTGACAGCCACTAACTTTAATGTTACAGCCAAACTGCTTGTTGTCGTTATGACGTGAGGGCGCGCGTGCACACACACACACACAGCCCCCCTGAGAGTCCCTGTTAATTTGCCTACTCCTTACCACATCGTCATCTACTCTCTCTTCCATCTTATCCTCACTCGCTCCCATGGCCCTGTCATGGTCACTCTCCTCCTCCTCCTCTTCTTCCCTGACATCGTAGTTTCTGCTTCTCTGCCAGCCACCTCTCCTCCTCCTCGGCTTCAGGTAATGCTGATGTTGAAGCAGCTACTACAGCCCCAAACATGTCCGAAATGTTTGAGGAATCCGCCTGTAGATTCTTAATCTTTTTCTCCTGTAATTTCTCTGCACCTCCCTTACACTTTAGTGGTCGTTTGTCCATTTTAACGTGAATGCTAAACTTGTATTACATCTTGTGTGTCAGGGCCGGGAGGCGTGGCCATGTGGGATTCGTAAATTTGCGGCCCGGAGTGGGGAAGGGGGTTCCTGGATTTGATTGGGTCAGGCCAGTGCCAATAAAGAAAACTAACCAATGGGCCGCTGTGAATTCTTTATGGGCCGGCCCGGCCAAAAATAAAAAAAGGCCTATTTATGTCGGCGATTCGGCCCAAAAGTGCGTCGGCCCACTGGGAAAATGCCCGGTATGCCAGATGGCCAGTCGCAGGTTAAAATACGGGAGATTTACGGGAAAATACCAATACGGGAGGACGGCGGGAAAGAAGAGTAAAAAACGGGACTTTCCCGGCCAAAACGGGATACTTGACAGGTATGCCAGGTTTTTCCTGGTCAGTGGCGGAATTGTTTTCTGAAACTGCAGAATAGCAGCAGGTAACGTTTGCGCCTGAACACGCCTCCTCTTTTCGCTAAACCGCCCCCGGGAGCGCAAATACATTCCCTAATTTACCGACGTGCGTCTGTGGAGGGAAAAGTCCACTGTGCGTCGGGTGCAAAATAGGAATGATACATGCGTCGGTGTACAAAGGCATTTGCGCTGGGTGAAAGATAGCGCCCTGAGTGTCCCTAAAACAAAGCGGAAACTTAAAGGGGATCGTGCCTTTGCTGTGGCAGCTCCAAAAATATGGAATGACCTACCTCTGCCTATTAGACAAGCTTCTTCACTGTCTAATTGTATTAATCTCTTCTTAAAACCAGAGGTGTATAGTCCAGGTGCCAGAAAGTAAAAATCCTGCCATGTTTTTGGATCTGCCTCTACATCTAGAACAGGTGTTTTAACTAACGAGCTCATCTACCTGGTAGAGGAGCTGGTTTAGTGATGGTTGGGACAGCTGCTGGACAGGATTTCTACTTTCTGGCACCTGGACTATACACCTCTGCTTAAAACCCACCTTTTTTCCTTGGCCTTTCCCAGCTGAGGCTGACATTTTTGTTCAATTTTTTTTTACTGTGATACCGTTTCATGTTTTAAATGTTAAATGTTGTAAATGTTTTACATTATTTCTACTTTGTTCTGTACAGCACCTTGTGCAACATTTGTTGCTTTTTAAAGTGCTTTATGAATACATATACGCCCCCTTGATTAAGGGCCGGTATAGTGCCTCACAGTGGCATGGCAAACATGAATCCCAAGTTTTGCGTTGATGGCATTTACTGGAAATATGTTTTTTGGGAGAATGTGGGTTAGTGTGGCTTGTACTGTAAGGTTTTCTACAATAATCAGATTTATTCTAAGTACATCTTAAGACATGCTAAATCTGACTGCAGTCCGGATGTGTTATGCATTTAAAAAATGAGCACTTGCTGAAATATTCAGTTTATACAGCCCATGTCTGATTGGCCAAGCTTCGATTAGATACGAGGATTCCCCAGGTGAGTATCAACCCCAGTTCCATTCGAACAGGAGGTAAAATGAGAAGTCAACATTATTTAGTCAAATGAAAGGCAGAGATTAAAGAAACTTTGGCAGCCAAGTGTAGGTAATTGATTTATAATTTATCAACGGTTGTGCTGAGCAGTGGCCACTGGAGAGATCTGGCCAGTTTCTGTTACAACCTCTTTGCTTTCCTCATGGGAGCACTTAATATGGGCAGCTCTGTTCTCACAGCGAATATTTAAACTACAGCTATCAATAGACACCACAGAAATCTGACAGAATATAAGCAAAACAACGCTCTCCAATCCCTGCCTGATTAAATGAATTGTCACAGCAATGAAAGTGATCTATGATACTAAGGTGAATGTGTAAAGTGCCATAAATCTCTTTTTGTCCTACCTTGAAAGGTCAGCAATTGCTAAGATGAGTCCAAAGACACAGTTTTATTTCACAATAATAAAAGTGAAAAAGCAGAAGCTACTCTAAAGACAGAGTTCCTGCCTAAGCAATAAACTGCCGCTCGGTCATTAATGAAAGGTGTTTGAACACAGGGCGGAGGGTGAAACCAAGGTGAATGTTCAATCACAATGATCAAATACTGTTGAAATAATTATCAAGTAAGATGCAGAATTACTTTTGGCAGGATCTTTTTAAAATTCTCTTTTCTCTCTTCTCTCCCACCATCGTGGTTCAATTACTAATTTGTTACTCACTGATTTAGTATCGCACTTCACAATGTTGGAAGACACGGAAGAGACAATTTAAAAAAAAAAAAGAAAAGAATTGTTCAAATCAATGCCACACAGGCTGAGATACAGTATCCGACTTACTTTTGGTCCAGTATTGGTCAAGCTCCAGAAATGCTGGATCCTATATTACCCACAATGCAACTCAATAGCACCTTCCTCCTCGCAGCATCATTAGGGTTATTTTTCAGACTTTGGAAAGCTTTATCGAGAGCCAAAAATACAGTACATACACAAACGGGACACAGTCGGAGGAGAGCTCCTCTAAGCCACATCTATTGTTCAGGAAATCAGTTCTGCACATTCTAGTGTATTCTCATCATCAAAGCACCCCTTGCAATTCATCTTTCTGTGTGCTGTTAACTTGTTTGTCTTGGAAATCCATCAGCATGTTGGTTGTATCACAAGCACCATGAATGACACAAGACAGAGCAAGAATGCATTTATGGAATAACACAGCTCGGCTGATTTCAGGCTCTACAGTTCATCTGTACCAAAATGATACAAATCCAATCATCACTCAGCAACTTCATAAACAACTTGGTGATGAGTCAGCCCTTTTATAAAGCAAATCTGCATAGCGCTCAAAAATTATTGGAGAGTTTTTGGCAAAAACCCGTGGTCAGACAAGGGCCTCAGCTGCTACTGCTTTCCAATTCAAATGCTTATCAGTGACTCTCTTGAAGTGAAACAAATCGATCCTCTGTGAACTGTAAAGTTTTCTGCAGATTTGTTTTACCAATCTTTACTTTTATACAAAAGATGCCAGGCTTATGGACGAAATAAACTATATCTTATACATACAAAAGGTGTTTTTGTTGTTCTCCTCCAACAGCAATCTACTTATTGGCAGCACTTAGGCAGTGTAGTACACCAACTGGGATTTTAATAACTGTTGAGTCACCAGCTGTGCACTATTAAGACATGATGGTGATGACCAGCAGATTGAGAAATCAAATTTCCAAGCAACAGCCAGTGATGCCTACCATACAGCTGGCCCAAATAATAGCTTGTTTCCTAACAAATGCAGTTTGACAGTGCATGGTTGTTCTCCTTACGCTGCCATTAACCTGTGATAGGACTATTGGCATTGACCTCCTCAGATGGCGAATGGCTAACATGAAAGAAATGGAGAGAGTGCTTAATGTCATTGAGTGTACACAGTGTAGACAGGTTTACTCACCCTGTACCAAACAATCTCTCGAAGCCTTCCATCAGTTTTGAAGTTACACTTGAGAGTAACAGTTTCGCCCACAACAACGGGAGGCAGGGGCTCTATGGTAACAGTCAAATATCCTGGAAAAACAAAAATGTGCAAAGGAGTTTGATTGCAGTCATATACCATAAAACACTTTGCCTGAACAATAAACATGTGGTTTGATGTCCTGCTGAGGTAAATGTTGGACAACAGCAATGAAGTAGTCATAAATTTACAGAATATGAATCATTTTAAAAAGCTAAGATTGAATGAGTCCGCACTCTCTTTTGGAATAGTGCCATGATTCATCTTTATGCAATTACATAACAAGCACTCTCCCACATGGGGGTTATCTTATTACTGTAAATAGCACTTCAGTTGCGTTTACTTAAAGGGGTAAAATCATTCACTGCATGACTTTTCATGATTTCTTTATCTGGTTTGAAAATAACAGTGCAACCATTTGTGTGTTTGTGTCAACAAACCTCTGAGAGATGCAAATGCATTTGAACGGCATCACGAGTCGAACATTTGCTTTGAAGAATTTGTCATTCATCGTCGGTAAATATAAATAACATAATGAGAAATGTCAGAAACAACAACATGGAAGTGTTGGGTTAATGATGAAAATGAATTTTAAAGGCTAATGCGGCCATTGATTTTGAAAAGGGTAACTCAGTCATTATCTCTAGAACATATTTTTCTTATTTATGGAACACAGAGAATTAACTGTCTAATTAAAGGATTTTATTTAATTAGACAGTTTTTTATTTTATTATTTATTTTTAAACATGGATTTTTCCCATGTTTTTGTTTCTAAGTTACTAATGGGGACAACAACTTTTTAAATAGGTCCAGTATTGAGCGAGAGCCCTGCAGCTGATAGCCATGCAATGTAGTCTCTCGGGGCAATTATGTACCATCAGTGAACGTTAAAAGTGTTTGTTGTTGCCACTGACGGGCTCAGATTGTTATTATAAGTAGTCAGACACTACTATGGAAAGATGGAGAAGTCTTGCTCTAAAAACCCATGAGAGGTGACTTGTTGGCAAAAGAAAGTGTTGGAAATGTTGGTGACATTTGGAGAGAGGAGTGCCAGGGGAGAGGTTGTTGTGTTGGAGTACATTAGGCATAGCTAAATCTTATCTAAAAGATTTGTAATTGCGCTATTTCTAAATTGCGTTAACAAAATGTCGAGCTACACTTCAAGCACACTTTCAAACACTTTAACCTTTGGATACAGACAGGTGAAAGTTGTTGTGTCTAGTTGTGCTATCCACAATTGGATCCAAACACACCGGTCCGTGCACTGCGCCTTGCAGACTATCAGGTCTGCAGTGACCATTTTGACCAGGATGATTCCCGCCAGGCAAAGAGCAGAAGAAATCCTATACCAAAGCACATTTTGCTAAAGAAAAAATGCTGTACCAAGAGTGGAGAGCTGCAGACAGAGCGGGGCAGGACATCGTCAACATCTCCATCTTTCCATAATGTAGTCGGACACTTATATATAACGATCTGAGCGTGTCAGTTGCTAAAACAGCATTTTTAGTGGACGTACATTGACGGTCGCCATTGTCCTGTGTGATTACATTGCAGCCCGTTTCACGGCTGTCGGCTGCAAAGCTCTTGCTCAATACTGGACCAATTTCAAAAATAGTTGTCCGCATTAGTCACTTAGACACTAAAACATGGGGAAATAAGTTCCAAGCTGAAAAATATTAAAAGTGAGAACGTTCCCCTTAAATGCCATGCAGTAGCCTACGACGCCTGAAGCTTCCCTATTGTCAAATAATTGAAATTACTTATATTTTTTCATTAAAAAGGAACCTACGCTTTTGTGTTAACAGTCATAAATAGACAACAGTAACACACATTAACAAATTACACACATACACTCGCCAAAAAAACAAACAAAAGTTTAAAGAAGTTCTTTAGTTCCACTATAACTATACACAAGGTGATAATAAGCATAATGGGTGGATACAAAGGGAATTACCTGGTGATAATGACAAGATGTGGGAAAATAAATGTATCCAAAAATTGGAAGGGGGGCAATTACCGGTAGATGAAGACTATATGGAGGACAGATTCAAGAGAATGTAAATGGACTGTATTTATATAGCGCTTTTCTAGTCTTAACGACTACTCAAAGTGCTTTTACATAGTACAGGAAACATTCACACACATTCATACACTGTGCCGTACAAGGTGCCACCTGCTCATCAGATAAACACTCACACACATTTACACTCCGACGCACAGCATCGGGGCAACTCGGGGTTCAGTGTCTTGCCCAAGGACACTTCGACACGGGACTGCAGGGCCAGGGATCAACCCCACAACCCCACCCTCCACCTTGCCCCCCCCCCCCTCTCCTCCTCAATAGCTACAGACACAGAAATGGCACATTCTAAGGAAAGCTCATTGTGGGACTGGCTCTAGTGGCTGTAATTCTGCACTAACGCTGAATTTCGGGAAAGACACTTCAGATACCGTATTAGGGAACCACTAAGGTCTATATAAAAGCATCCAAAGAACACCATGTCATGGGACCTTTAAGTGTTTTTACAGCGCTTTTAAGTTTATTAGTTATATCTATTTTAAGCATGTAAAAAGAGCTAACAATGAGAAGATTGGTTGTTCTTAGGTGAAGTATTTCACTTGGAATTAGCATTAACAAAACAAAATACCATCAAATACAGTCATATCAATAATAAAAAAAATACTCATATATGATATGTTCGGCACAACGCCCAGCTCAGTCACTCAACTGGTGAAAGACCACAGAAATATGTCCAACCACCTGTTTCAAAGAAACATAAGACTGTCTCGACAAACCCACTATATGCATGTCACAATGCATACTGACAGTTTTCTTTTAAATGACATTCATTGTTTAGAGCAGGCACATGGACTTTGAAGTAATCAACATTAAAGAAAGTCAGGTTGCACTACATATAAGCCAGAAAATAGGTTGATAAAGTTTAAAATGTTTCCCCTTGACAGTTAGTGATACAACCCCTAGCGAGCATCCATTTGTTCAGATCCTTAAAGGTCCAATATGTAATATTTGTACTGTAATAAATCCAAAAATGACACCAATGCCTCATCAGATATTAAGGAAACATGTTAAACTGAAATACTATCTTTTCTGACAACAATGCTAATTTCAGTATTTTTTCTTTTTGAAATTTACATTCCGTGACGGAATTTATGTTTATGTTTTGATCTGTGTGTTGTTATCAACGGCCCAGTTTGACAGCCAGGCCGGGTTGCCAGATATACCAAATGTAAAAACGTAAACCCAGCCGCTTTTACCGTTACAGCAAAGTAACGGTTAAAAAAAAAATGGAGATAGATTCAATCAGACTAAGCTTGTTAAAAACAGCATGTTTTACCGTTGGCGACCAGAGACGATAACAACCCCTGGTAAATAATGGAAATGTATTTTAAAGATGGATACAGCTTGGGAGCAAAGACTTTGAAGAGTTGGCTTATTTTCTCCTGAACCGGTAAGCATTAGCTTCAGGCTAATTTATCACAGCTACTAGGGACGGGCATTTTTTGTCATTTCAACATTTTTGTTCTCACATTGAATTATATAGCTAGAGTACCCAAGTTGGTTACTCGCAAAAACAATTGAGACACAGCCAGTAAAGTGATCCCGACTGGTCCTGGCTAACGCCGCCATGCTAACCCTGTTAACTGTTAACGTTACCGGAGAACCAGGCAAGCAGCCCACGGCTGTTGCAGCGTGCCCTCGCCGCAGCGCTGGAGCCGCTGCGGTAACGGTGAGTTATTTTAGCCACGAGAGGGGGCTGTAAACGGAAAGAGAGGACTGTGAGTTTGCAGTGTGTTTAGCGATTTTTGCCATAATTCTAAGCCAATGAAGTGTGTTCCGTCGGTAAGTAGTGGTATTTTTAGCGTTTCGTATTGTAATTCTAAGCCGGGAAGTGTGCCTGACTGGCGTTGGAGAGTACGTGAGGTTGTTGTGTTTTTAGCGGTTCATACTGTAATTTTAAGCCGAAAAAGTGTGTTTGTCAGTTGGTTACAGAGCTCCGCGTGAGCACGGGGCTTTATGACTGTCAATATAGCCAGCATCTACCGTTAGCTACTCCGCTTTGCGTTGTATGTATGTCTGGCTATGTGAGAAAAGTGTCTAGCAACGTTGTTGTGAATGCTGCGGTCTCAGCCTGGCAACCCCCGTGAACTTCGAGTCTGGGCAGGAGGGGGCGGGGGAAACGACTGTCCAGTATTTTGAATTGGTAGTGCAGTAACTATTTTAACCGCTAGCTGCCAGTATTACACACAATATTACATATTGCACCTTTAAGTACAAATACAACACTGTAAGAAATACTCTGTTACAAGTAAAAGTCCTGCATTAAAAGTGTTACTTATGTAAATGTAAGTATAATCAGGAATGTACTTAAAGTATTGAAAGAAAAGGTATCCAATGCTAAGAAATCCCCCCTGTGACAGTTATAGTACATATATAATTAAATGATTACTCATGCATTAATTTGAAGCATAAGTTTACTGTTGTACATTCCAGCACTGAGTTTTACCATAAGTCATCAGCATAATAGGTACTGTGAGAAAACATGCCAAATTGCATGAAAGAAAATGTTGAAGTTCAAGTGCTATTGGCCCCAATGTTCTTTCATTAAAAGAGCCTTTTAGTAACTCACTCCCCTATTCATTAATTCAGTCAGTCATTGTTAGGGTGTTTGGCCGTTTGTGTCCAGAAAGTGTCAAGAAAATATCTGACATCACGCTGAAACAGGATTATTTAGTTGCCTCTCTGCAATACTGCTGAAATGTGCATGTTTTGTCCTTTTTAGGTTACAGCGAGAGCATTGTATAGAGACTTTTTGTCCTTTGCAAGACCTTCTACATAAGAATCTTATGGCTACATAGTTTTCAGAACACTATACATGGGATGATGGATCTAAAATGCTAGCTCAGGTGAACAGTATAGAATTTCCAGAATTACCTGGGTTTACATAATATTTAGGACAGTGTCAAAGAGAACTAGACTTTACTGAATAATTCAAAAGTATACATAGCAAACGGCATGTGCAGCAAATGAAAAAGTGCATGTAGAAACTTCTCATTTTAGAAAATGACTACACAATACAGCTGTGGATTTGTGTGGCACAGCAAATTACAAGCAGAGCAGGGATGAATAATCACCACTAAAGAAAATACATTACACAGCAGAAAATCAGTGTCACTTGCCTTTAAAAAATGAGGCCCAGACGTGCGAGTTTTAACGTACACCTTTTGTTTTAAATGGCCGAACACGCACCAAAAGTTTATGAGGCACGTTAAAATGCTTTGACACGCCTACTTCGACCTTGTTTAGATTTTAGAGCAGATTTTTCTGCAGCTGATTTACGTGGAGAGAGTTACTGTACTGGTGTGATCAGAATCAAAATTTATATTCATTAATTTATATTCAGGTGCCTTACTGCCCACAACTGTTGTGCGCTCTCGCTGCACGTCCACCTCTGTCTCTCCGTCTGAGGTCAGTGTTCATTGTTAATCAATGAAACTGGCCACACTAGGCATGAGTAGAGGATGTTAATGATCAGAGGATGTTAAAGATCCTGTGAATCACGCTGATATTGTAATTCTGCTGCGGCGTTTTGCCTACATACCATTGCAAAATATCACGGCACCTGAGTGTCCAAAAGTTTCTTTAAAAAGCCCAATAATAATTGTGATGGCGCTTATAAACAAGTTTAAAGAAAGGAGGGATTGATGCGGTGAAGGATGAAGGACAAGCAAGTATACTTTAGCATACATATTTACAATGTTTTTAGTGGCCTCTCCTGTCATTGCAGGAAAACAAAATCTGTTTTGTGATGAAAAGTGACTGCAGGGTCGGTGCCTTTGGTCAGGCATTCACAATCTAGCCTATAAGCTTGTGCTTTAGCCTATATTTATTATTAAAAAGTGAAAATATATGAATGCAAATTAAATATATCTTAATATCATTCAAAAATTAAAATTACAGGTAATAATAGGCTAGAGATTATGATGGGAGTTTTACGACCCTGTCTGTCATGGGGCAAAGTCTAATGCAACCACTGATAGGGGGATCTGTAATATACAAAAAATTGGCCTGAATATCGATTTTTCTAAAATACTGCTGGTTCTGTTGTGTTGGCGCTTCAAATCTAATGCCTGAAGTGTGCCATAGTATTATCAATTGAGGAGTGACAAATGAGTTGGTCAATTATCGCTTTTAGTGCGTTTGAGCTTATACAGTTCAGTGTATCTGCATTGGTAGACACAGATCAGAATGTCTCTCGTGTCAGCGCACCTAGATTTGCTTACTGAAGGATCTTAATTCAATCAGCAGGTTGAAGAGATCTTCTCTCTAGAGTCAAATTGAATGAATAAACCTTTCCAGAGACTGCATGTCATTAACACAGAGCTGATGCTCTTAGAGAAAATCCTAACCACTTACTACCAACCCACAAGAGGAGCAGCCTGGCCTTGTCTCGGTGTGAGTTTTCCAGAGGGGTGGTACAATACATATATTTTGCTCATGGGATTCATTCACTTTCTGTAATAAAATATCTAAAAGCAAAAATTCTATCAGGTAGGGGACCCTGGGACAAAGTCTTATCGGATGGGGGTCCATGGTCCACTTTGTGTCAGTTTAGGGGTCCTTGATGTAAAAAAGTTTTAGAACCACTGCGTCAGATCCTTATAAAAAAGAATTTAACATAATATATCAAGTAATTGCTTGGTGATCTCCTTGTGTGGTTGCAGGGATTAATCGTGAACAATCCATTGACTATGTGGCACAGAGGAAAATATAGCATAGCCAATGACAGAAAAATTCTCCGGAGCATGAGGGGAGGGATGAGGAATTTTTAAAAGAGCAAATTACATGGGTTATGCACTCGTGCCAGGGAAGTTCACATTTCAAATAATCCCTACGAGAAACTGGAACAGTTGCAGGCTGCACATACCAAGACATGAGGGCATAATTCCCACGCAATTCAATATCCATCGAATGCCATCCAAATGACTTCATAAATTAGACACATTTTATTTGCCAATTCTCTGTTGAAAGTGTTCCAATGGAGCAATATCTCTTGGTTAGCTTGATGCACTTGTTAAAACAAAGGCTAATATGGGCCATGTTCGCACAGCAAAAACACCATTGTTAATTCAACTCTGAGGCATAGAAATCAACACTGTGCAAGTGTCTGTGTAAGTCATCGTCGCCCATTGGAGATAATTCAACACTTGGGATAATTTAGACAACTGCCCCGGAGCCATATCAGTGGACACACAAGTCTCCAATCAGCACTTCAACTCAAAAACATGAAGAATAAGCAGGCCGGCAGGTCATCAGTTACTTCAACCAACAGAGATGCTTCTTTAATTACATATAAAACAGCACAAATCATATGTTGTTTATCACAATCTACCACATTGTTATGATTCCAACATGTTAACATTTTGATCGCAGTGGAAAAAAACAAGACTGTTCCTTGTTTTATTCTTCATTTTGCAAGCTCTACTAAAAGAAAACCATTAAAGTTAGTCAGATAGCTTTAATCTTCTATGTTGTACAGACTGTATGAACGCTGGGCACTTCACTGTACAGCTTTTATTTTACTTCAATGTGTGAAACAAAATATTTAAACAGTCAGAGGGGAACTGATTCTCCTACGGTAGAAAGAGCAATCCATGAATTATGAAGCGGTTTCTTTTAGTTTTCTTTGAAAATGGGATGTAAGACAGAGTGCAAAACAATTTCTCCCAAAATGTGTTGGAATTCCCAATATGCACCTCATGTGTAAATTGTTTAAAGCAACACTAAAGAACTTTTCCCGCTTCGGACCTCCTACAGATTGGAAGCGGAAGTGTCCATTACATTACTTTATGCAAGTTTGCCAGATCGGGTAACGGATCTGTATTTCGAATGAACTGGACAATGTAATGTAATGGACAATTCCGCTTCCAACCTGTAGGGTGACCGAAGCAGGAAAAGTTCTCTAGTGTTGCATTAAAGCATGACATTTTGAGTCTTTAAAAGGAAATATGACCAAGTTGTCAGGATGGATATATCCAGTGAGCTCTAACAAGTTATGTCTGGCACCGTGAACACCTTCAGTGTAAAATTCAACAGACAGAGAGACTTCCGTCCTGTTTTCAGGCTAGCGCTGCACAATATCGACCTGTGTTATGAGCCCTGCATTCGAAGGGTCTCACAGCCACCTACCCATAAGCTCATTCTTCATGAATCAGGCGCTCTGCCCAGGCTGATATTATATTGAAATAAACACGCAGGTAGAACCAACAGCTTGTGTCACAAATAGCTCCAATTATTGTGGGGAGAGATAAATAAAAAAATTAAGATTCAAAACTTCCTTGATCAAAGGAAAATGTTCAGCATCCTTAGACAAACCAACTGCTATAAAGGGAAATACTTCATTATCAGGGATTGTGAGGGTAAGCATATGGTTAAACCAAAAATCCTTGAAAGAAATTTACTTGCCTTGAAACTTAAATCCATTTGGCCATGAAGCAGAATACTTATATATCGTTGTGCGAGCACATAAGCTAGTGTGGAGTGGCCAGAGAGTGCATGGCATTTAATTGGCTCATATTAGCTGCTTGTAGAGGCAGACAAGGCCTCCGGCTTGTCTTAATCCATCAGAGGCGCTGTTGGAACAACATCTAATGAGGGCTGCAAACTATGCTTTCTCCCATTAATAACAGCAATTTGCCAAGATGCAATGAGAAAACAAAACACAGCCGATGATGGACCGGCCCAAAATGTGCCTGTTATTGTGGCCTGTGATTTATGGCTATGGTCTACCTTTGTTTAGATGTCAGTGCAACTAAATGTATAAGAGAAATGGATGGCTGAGTTTCTCAGCTCTCTTCCTCATCTGTGCCTCTAAGCAGTGTGAATAAACAGCTGATCTGTAGTGTCCAAAAGACATTTATGCATTATCACTTTCACAGTATATGTGAAAAATAAGTTTTACAATAAGTGATAGCAAGGACATAGTATCTGAACCATGTTCACAATAACAGAGACATGACATCATGTTCAGCGTCACGTGCGTAACCTTCAGCAAATGAAGTAACGTCTGATTTTAACCCAAACCACAATCTTTTCTCAACCTAAGTAGTTGTTGTGCCTAAACACAAACAAACTGCAACCGTTAAAGACATTCCCTGGTTTAGATATGAGGCCTAATTCCCACCACCGCTAGGGGTGCTATTTTATGACGCACTCCTGTGAGTCGTATTAGAGGGTAGGAACAAACGACCCATATCATCGTATGGTTTGGAGGGCTTGTTCTGTTCATGTATTTTGCCTGGTATAAAAATGTTTGTCCACTACTGTATGGAAGTCCAGCAATTTGGACACATAATCAATACATTCTGCTAATAACTGCACTGGTAAAGCCAGGTGACTATATTGAAGGCAAGAGCTTAAGGCAAGTGAGCGAGTGATGTACTATTAATGCGACGGGAGGCTCTTTGAAAAAACCATCGTCAATGATCTGCAGGGCCCATCTGAAACATTTTAAAATCTGGAGCCTAAGGCAAACAGGGGTATAGATTAAGTAAATGGAACAGGTTATGTCATATTCACACTATTCTTAATAAAAAATATTCACTAAGTGAGGAACTTAGTGGCTATCAAAGCTCTTGAAGAGCCAGACAGGTATCATAGAAGTACTTGTACTGCCTCATCCTTTTATATTTTAGAACATGAATACAAGTTAATACAGTAAGTATATAAGTTATAGGTTGAAGAATAATAAGATAATGCCAGCAAAAAAGTGTCTTAATTCCTGATGTATGGTCCAATCACCAGGTTTGGTTAAATGGTGTAAACAATGTTAAACAGTAACAATGGCAGGTTTCTGAACTATAGCAGTAAGTTATTGTGAATTTACAAAAGGTGTACAAACCTTTGTACTTTTATTTTGTTATTTGTAAAAAAAAAAAGAAAAAAGAATAACTCACACCTTTATTTTAAAGTAAAATCCATCTGCTATCCAACCTTTGGCCTTATTTTTGTCCTTCATTATTTTCATTTTTGTTAAAGTTTTGCTTCATCACTGAGATGTGTCCATGCACCATCTCTGGTAGTCAGAGCTTTACAAGCGGAGTGCTCTGAGCAGGCACAAAAGCGATTTGTTTGACACCTTGTGTTGCCTTATTGGTCTCTGTTGTAAAGCTGTATCTACCTTTGTTGCATCCCCACATCTCACAAATGTCATGGTGCTCTAACCACAAATGATGGCGGAAACAACCAGAACAGAGCTGTAAATATGTCCTATTACAGTAACTATTCTTAAGCCCTATTCGCACGGGATAAGTATTACCTGGGGACCTCTTGTAGTTTATAAATTACCCCCACACGTCTGTATTTCGTCTGGCGCATTCACACGGGATAACTGAAGTCTGTATTTTACTCAAATTTACAGACATTATCCCCCGGATATGATGTCAAAACTTTTCATTTATAATTGACAACGCAGCCAGTTAGACCCCAAATCACAGAGATGCCGATTCGCACGGGACTAATATTATCACAGGACCTCCGTTTTTGGCGAAATATGGTAGGTCATTTGCGGGGGAATTATTACTTTACAAATTACAGACATGACCGATTCGCACGGGATTAAGATCACAGACAACCTCCGCGATTATTACAAATGACTGGAGGTCACCAGGTAATACTCATCCCGTGCGAATAGGGCTTTAGATGATAGGGCTTTAGATGAATATATATATATATATATATATATATATATATATATATATATATATATATATATATATATATATATATATATATATATATATATATATAGACACACAAAATGCAAGTATGAACCTGAAAATAAGCAAAGTTCCTCTTTAAAACAATGAAGAGTTATTATTATGACTGTATAATCTTCAGCAAACAGCAGTGTTGAAAGTCACAGCGGATGAATGAACATTGCCGTTTCAACAAAGTCAACACATCTCAGGTAGTGATTTGTAACTGTACATGGAAGCTGAGCTAAGGAAGCGTTACGTGGAAGGAGAATCTGGATGACTGCTTGTTGATTTATTCTGGCCTACAATCCGCGCCTGTGAAGAAGGTCTTCTTTTGTAAACAGAAAGCTGGTAGCTGATGCATTTTCAATCATAGTGATTTACTGTTTAATGACGTGCTTCAGCTTCAAGAGTGTCCGTTGTAATCCACTGCCATTCCACAAGCCCATACAGCTACAGTGGATAGCAATCACATGGAACCCTATCAGTGGGTGCTCACTCAGAAGGGCCTTAGGCATGAGGAATTATCATGTCATTTGTGAGAAGACTTGAAACCAGGGAGGAAATGCAGCCAGCCTTCAATTCAATTTTATTTATAGTATCAAATCATAACAAGAGTTATCTCGAGACACTTTACAGATAGTGTAGGTCTAGACCACACTCTAATTTACAAAGCCCCAACAATTACAGTAATTCCCTTCCCACATGGAGTTAGTCAGATGCAGCGTTTTGTTTGTCATTGTTGCAGTTAGCTGGCCAACTAGAAAGCAATGAATCTCTGAACCCCAGGGGTGCAAACAGGTCAAGGGTAAAAAAGGTGAGAATGATACGGCCGATCTCCGATCCTCTAGCGGAGTCCGGGAGTATGCTCCCCAGAAAGAAACTGTACATTTTAAAAGTTAAACGCATCAATCTGGTGCACTTTGAGAGCAAAATTAAGAGGCTAGATCTATGTAGAATCTGTGCTCTTGTAAACAATGTTGTGTTCTTGTCAAAAATTTAACCATAAACACATTTTTGTATAGCATACATTTGAGTCATGAAAAGAAATTAAATAAACGGGATTACCTGTGTTGAACTACTTACTTTTCTATTTATTACCGGTACGCTAGAGGACAGGGTAGGGATCAACTTGACAAATAAAAAATGACAATAATGTATTCTGTTCTAACTCCCCTACATCAAAAGGACAAGCTTTGCACGCTAAATTTGGACATTTTATTTTATAAATACTTATTACATATAGAGCATCCAATCTGTACATTTAATATTAATTTTGTGAAACAAGGACATTAAGCACTAATTCTTTGAAAAGTACACAACAGGTGTCAAAGGATGAAATTCTCATTCTAAAGGAAAGCATTTCATTCTCATGTTATTAGACTGTTCTGTGAGACAGCAAAGGCAAGATGATCTGCACCTTAAGTCAAAAGCATGACTTAAACCTAACAAGCATCCATTAGACATCATTTTTAATCTCAGTCTATTGATCCAAAGTGAAGTAGACCAAATAAATTAACAGCTATTAAAGCAACACTAGAGAACTTTTCCCTCTTCGGTCCCCCTACAGGTTGGAAGTGGAATTGTCCATTACATTACATATAAACTTTATTTCAGACCCAGGGGGATCCATATGACAATAAAAAACACACAGAGTATAACATAAAATACAAAACCATCCACAATGTTCAGTGTCTGACATACAGACACGTTCGCCAATGGTTCCACAGTCTGGAAGAAAATCCGACAGAACTGCGTACAGTTATCAAGTCATTTTCTGACTCAGATACCCTACACATAAATCTATACATCGGGTTATGTAAAACATCAGAGCAGGTAGGTACCCCGACACTGACAAACATATGGCTTGCACTGGAGCTTCTTGGAGCCCTCAGCAGCAGCCTCATGCTGTCATTATAAGCCACTATGAGTTTTCTAATGCTGCCTTGCTTATAACGACACCACAGGTAGGCAGTATTCAAAAGCGTACAATACGCTCTGAAGAGGGAGATCTTCACAGCACATGCTAAACTTACGACACAGCATGTTCGCTTGAGCATATAGCTTCCGACGCTGCCTATAGATATCCTTATCATCAGACAGGTCATTTACAATGATATTACATTGTCCAGTTCATTCAAACTCCAGATCTGCTATCAGATCTGGCAAACTTCCATAATGTAATGTAATGGACAATTCCACTTCCAACCTGTAGAGGGACTGAAGCGGGAAAAGTTCTCTAGTGTTGCTTTAAAAGAAAATAGTTTCTACTAGATGATACCTGACAGTAGCCTAGAAATCTAGACACATTTGCAGCCAGGGTCAGTCTAGGCACTCTCCATTGGCTTGCGAGCTGGAAAAAACAAATTTTGGTCAGGCCAATCACATCGTGTATAGAGTCGGTGGGCGGGCTTATGGTTGCTGCTGCAGGGAACAGCGGTCTTCTGGAAGACTTTGAGTGAAGCTTTTCTGTGAGAAAAGAACAAAGAATGGCACAGAAATCATTCTTAAAAAAGGAAGATGTGTTCGGAGTTTTGCCGATAGGGCAAAAGTTTAATCTATCAACTAGCTTCGCTACCTTCTTCATTGCTCAGCCTGGTTGTAGCGCTATCCTATTACATGCAGAGGGAATTTGAAAGACAACCGTTTATCCCGCCCCTCGGATTGAGCCCTGTCAATGGTGAGTTCCCAGACACAACATCTTGATGTGGGTCTGGCTTGTCAGGCTAACCTGACAGATCATATGGTGAAAATAAAGCACAAATATACTTTACTTGGGCAAAATAGTAATCCAGCTCACTGTCTGACGTTAAACAGACAACTTGTCATGGTGGACAATAAGATTGACATTTAATGTTTCTGGGCTTTGAGAAGAGCAGCTCTCTGGGCTAGACCCAGTGATGGAGACCCTTAGTCAGGCAGCCAGCTGCTCTCCTTGCAGCCTGTTAAGGCGCAAGGTGCACATGGAGCACACTGTCAGTACTCATATTTTTGATAAGAAGATTAACGTTATGTAGATTGTCATGTAAGTTAGTTAACGTTTAGTGCAATGAGGGGAAGCCAAACCCCGTTCATGCCACACTGCAACGACACAAACACCGGTGGAAAATCGGTATAGCTCCCTTTAACGTAAGCTAACGTGATTTAACTAGATATAACATTACAAACGTTATACATCGTTTGGCATGACAAGCTGGAGAGGAGACTGTCAGCTATAACCTTAGCTAACATGAATTGAATTCTGTTAAAAACACGGAAACCAGCCTTTTTCCACCCCAACTCAATATATTGAAAGACACGCTTTTAGAAGATACAAGGTTTTAGTTGAACAGCAGCCACATAAGGCTTTTGTGATAAAGACAGAGGATGGCCACTGCTGCAGCATGCAAGTGGCCCACGGGGAGTTGGAGTACCAGACCTTCCATGGCCACACCATCAGGAAAGATGACACAAACAGCCATGTCTGGTGTAGATTATCCAACTGGGAGCTTGTATGTACAGGGATAAATGTGCCATTAGCTTGTGCATTTCCTCTGGAGATTTGTAAAGCCTGATATAATCAGTGTGGGGAGTTTACCATGCATGTATTTATTCACATTCCAGGAGTGTATATGACAAACAGGAAAAACCTAGGTAACGTTAAAAAAGACCAATGCAGCAATCTATTTTTCGGCACCCGCACTAAACACGTCCTGTCCGCAGAGTACTGCATTTTATCACTGAGCTAGGATTACAAAAGGCATATTTGATGCTGTCAGAATATGTGGAAATGTTGTGGCCTTGAGATGCCAACAAAGGCACTAAAACATAAAACTCACAGGGTGACAGCAAAGCACTGTAAAAATAATGGACGAAGCTTTCGGGGCTGAAAAGTAAAGCCAATGCAGAAGTGCCTTAAACCTGCATTTTATCTCATTTCCAGCAGTGGGAGATTCTACTGGTTACAAAAAGAGGTCTGTTTCTATAGAAGTCTAAGGGGAAATTACCCTATATCTCACTTGATTTGTTACCTCAGTAAACATTTTCATTATAAGTTTATGGTCTCTTAATGGTATTGCTAAGTTTAGCTTAGCAATACCATTTAGTATTAGTATTTTAGTTTAGCTTAGCAGTGCATATCCATGGCACTGGGTACATTAAAATAGCCATTAACTTGTTTTTGGGTGTTGTCCATGTTTTTGTCTTCATCTTTGACCCTCATCAAAATTGACTGGAACATTTTAGTCACCTAAAAATTTCTTGTTCTGCATTCTCCAGCTGGTAACTTAAGGGACGGTTTTCTGTGTACTACAATACATGCAGATGAATGGCAGCAGTACCCGGAGGTCCGCGTTTACCCACCGGTAAATCTCAATGACTCGCTTCAGAAAGGTTGAAAATCAGCAACTTTCCCCCTTTAGCATTTAGCTTAGCACAACACAATTGCAACCATAAACCACTCTGGCTTGGCTCCACCCTTTTGTCAAAATCGCCACATACAGTTTAAAAAAACCAAGATGGTGATGGCCATATTGCTTCAAAACGGCAGTCCGCAAACCAATGGGTGATGTCACTGCTGCTACGTCCACTATTTTAACAATCTATAGTTGACAGGTATAATTACAGTGGATGAAAAAAAAGAATTTAAAAAGGGAGAATACAGTTTTGACATGACAGCCAACTGAAATGACACCTGACCAACTGAATCAAGAACTGTTAATTTTTTTTTTACTTTATTTAAAAACCGTTTATAATTTTAATTTATAAGCTACAAGCCAATGATGCTGTAAAATGGGGCTGAAGTGATGCTGTACTCTAACTTTAATCTCCCTCTGCTTAGCTAAAGAGATTCATTATAATGTAATTTCTGGTAAATTTTATGAGAATTGAGCTAAATTTATGACATGTCTGTAGAATAAAAATGCCTTCAGTTCTTGAGAGGGTATTGCAAACCTGCATCATTCTCGCTATGTGAATCCATCTGCCTTCTAGCTTCATTATTGCAGCTGGAAATGATTTGTTATCATTGTTCTGTGGCTGCCAATCTCAATAATTGAGGGGGAAAATCAACCAATTTCTGCTCACGGAGGGCTGTGTCCCTGCTTTTTGAAAAAAAGCTGCACTCAAAATGTCATGCATCTACACGTACATTGTAAATGGTCTGCATTTATATAGCGCCTTTCTACCTAACTGGACAAAGCGCTTTACAATTTGCCACACACACACACACACACACACACACACACACACACACACACACACACACACACACACACACACACACACACACACACACACACACACACACACACACACACACACACACACACACACCAATGGTGGCGGAGCTGCATTGCAAGGCGCTGGCCTGCCCATCGGGAGCAACTTGCGGTGTCTTGCTCAAGGACACTTCAACATGCAGACAGGAGGAGCCGGGGACAACGCTCTCTACCTCCTGAGCCACAGTATTAGTATGAGAAAGATATTATTTGCCGTAAAAATGTGTTCAGACACGATAAGAAATTTTTATAACACATTTCCGACCTCATCTTTATGGCCTTAGAGTAACACTTTTTGGAAATGCAAATGATGTACTCATGAAGACTATAGTGTCAGCCATTGTCTGCCTATCCCACGGTCAGTAAAATCCAGGAACTGATGTTCCTTCCAACAAAAAGAGTGGGCTGGACACCAGAGCACGACTCAGCACTCTGCAGTGAACAAAAAACGGTTTATTTGAAGAATACTTGCATGTCATGAACCTTTAACATAGGAGATTATGGATGGTGCACACAGCACAGTGAGCAAACAGAGCTTTCTGGCACAGTGCTGCAGGCTGACACACCAAGGTGGCGATCTGTACAAGCTTTCAAAAACAAGGAATAGTCAGCGGGGTCTATATAGGAGGTAATGAGGTAAATGTGGGTTGTTTAGCTGATGGGGCAGTTGTTTGTCCAGGAAATGTTTGGATTTTGTAGCATTTCTGAAATTACTGACTGTTCTCTTGAATTTGGAAGGGCAAATGCAGGAGAGATTCACTGTGTTTTTGGTGATATGAATTTTACTGGAATATAAACAACCTTGGAGCAGTGGAAAATGACACATTTTTGTATAAACCGATCATTGAATTATAGAGAACAACATTAGACCAGAATGTAACTGGTATTTGGTAATGGAAATTTACTTATGTTATATCCAGCACATGTGAAGTTAGTAAATCAGCTGCAGGCATAAACAGAAGTGTTTATTTTTCCTGAACAATTAAGTGGACACCTGCAGTGGAAACATAAAAGATGTTCCTAAATCCTGCCTCAACCCCTCAAAAAGGTAATTTTTCAAATAGGCTAGCATTTTATGATTCTATTCATTATCCTTTATTCCTACTTCCATCCCCTGGTATAAAGCAACGCATTCTCATGAACAGGTCCACATGATATCGTACAAAAATGTATGCACACCAAAACGTATGATATCCTACGAAATTAGGAGACCGCCGGCTGGCCACGTGACGCCGGCTGGCTACGAGCTCCATGATGGTTCAGTTACCCGAAAATAGGCGACTTTGAGCCAGGTACAAAGCACCGCGAGCTGCCGGTCTTTTCGGCAGACATTACGGTTAAATTTAGTCCACAAAATATGACCATTTTGCCGCGACGAAAGTTAACATTAGGCACCAAAACGACCAGTTAAGATTAGGAAAAAGATTGTGGTTTGGATTAAAATACTCCTAAGGAACATGCATATCCTGGGTGAAAGACTTTAGTTTTCCTCGGGAAGCGAACTCCGCCCTCTGGTTTGAAAGTCTTGTATGTTAACACACACACCCATCTACCTCAACCTCGTCCCTATGCGACCAGCAGCGTACTTACACAACGACTGTCAATGTGAATACAGCAAAAATAAGGTGAAATGCTTACAATGCTTAACTTTTCGTGGCTTTTTTACCAAATGGTTCATGAGAACAGGCTGTACAAAGAGTGTGTGTGTTTTACATGAAGTAAACACATTTAGAGCTGAGCGGAAGTCACAGTTCAATTTTTAGTGACACTCAAACACACACAGTCATACAAAAGACATGATAAAAGATGGCCAGATACACTGGAGGATCAATAAAAGATACAGGCCGTTTTCATGAACCATTCAAACTTTCACCCAGGAAACACATGTTCATTCCCCGGGAGTGTTTTAATCCAAAGCACCATCTTTTTTTCCTAAATTTAACTAGTCGTTTTGGCACCTAAACTTAACTGTCGGCGCCATGATGACACTCACTTTTTGTCGGCGAAACTCAACTGCCACGGCCCCAGAAAGGGTCATCTCACGGCGCTCCGTAGCCGGCTACCAGTAACCTATTGTCGGCTAAACTGAAATAGCAATTGCCGCTGATACGAGCGACAGCTCACAGAGCTCTGTAGCCGGCTTCACGTGACCAGTCGGCAGTCGCCTAATTTTGTAGGATATCATACAAATTGGTGTGCATACATTTATGTACTGTGGTGGATTTTCTTAGTCCGATTTGTTGAATCGAAGAATCTTCAGGGAGACCGGATGGTGTAATAATAAGATCTTTATTCAACTAAAAGGCCCCAAGTATTTTCTACAGAAAATGACAGACCTTCCTTCAGCATTCGTTCCTTTTACACACCTCTCATTGGACATCCCAGCAACCAACATTCCCACATAAGGTCACCCTAACTCCTCATGCTCTTCCAATCTTTTATCTAAACAGTTGTTGGAGTGACTCCTGGACATAACTCTGAACGGACGCTCAACACTGCATGTAGGCAGAAAAAACAGTCAAAAACAATTTTTATAGTCTTGAGACCAGGGTTGAGACAGAAAAGTTGACACAGAAAAATAGGAAACATAGGTTAAACCTAGGTTAACTACTAGATTAAAATAGGAGTGTAAGAGGTAAAGCAAAAGTCATACAGTAAGATATCATACGTACCCGTTCATGAAAATGCGTTGAAAGATAACTAGTTGAATAAAAAGCTTTATAATCTGCATAGGCTACATAAAACTGTAACATAAAAAAAAAATCATGAAAAAAAAATAATAATCTTGAAATCAGTATCAGCGCCTGTATAAACAATCTAATAAATGATCTGAGGGTTGTCCTGAAAGCTGCTCGCAGTTTGTCTGTATTTTTCCATTACTTAGTAATGAATATAACAAACAAATCTTGAGCTCAGAGGAAGGAAATGTCACAGAGCCTTGGAAATATATATTCCAATCGGTTTTTAATAAGGTAAACAGGACCTGGGTGCCATATTATTAATGGCCTCAAAGAAGTCATGATGCTGTTACCAAGGAAGCAAGTTGTCCCGGTAACCCAGAGACAGACTCACTAGGGTTTCAATCACTGTTTGTCCATTCAATCTGTAGACCCCTCACCACAGGTCATGAGCAATCGCAGGAAACGTGGGAGGAGATGGGGGCAGTGCGGAGAAATGGCCATTTTGAATGTCAAGTGGGAAGATTTGAGGAACGCATCCAGCAGGAACATAAACTGCAGAGTCAATTTATAATAGCAGAATTGCTGCAGTTAGAAGAAGGGCATTTCATGTTGTTTCAGTGACTATTCACAACATCTTTTCATTGGTTTGCTCTTGTTTTCTCCACTTTGAAGCCTCACTCAACCACTTCAGAAGCACAATCTCCCACTGGCAGTGTTCTTTGTTTTTTTTTTTGTTTTTTGCTCAAATATTTTAGTGTTGCGGCCAAAAAGAGGAAATCCAGTTTGCCTTGATGTTCCAAAAGGGGAAAAAGGAGGGGGGAGGAAGCATTCAAAAACTATTGCCAAAGTGACCTCAATTAAGATATTGACAATTGAGTGTATTGAGCCTGCGTGACAAACACAACCTGCAGGGTTGTGCTCACGGCTCAGCTGATTTCTGGTAATGTATTATATATTTCTATTAACTCTAGTGGCCTGCAAAATGAGTCTCCCTGCTATTGTATCCTTATCTTTTTTTTGCTCACGGCAACGTGCATTCTTCCCTCTTCAAATTAGACAATGGTACGAACAGAATGACAGAAAAAAAAGAGATTCTGTCATCTAGCCAACTTCATTTAAGGGCAGAGACGTCATGTTGTGCATGAGGCAATGGAAAACTGGAGTGCATAATCTTCAATCTATGCTCGCACAATCATCGTACAGCCTAGAGGGAAGAGGCCCGTTGTGTAAATGAAAGTAGGAATGAGGAAAGGGAAAGGAACTATACTTTTTTGTAAGAGGATTCATTCTACTTTTTGAGATATCAAATTTGTAATGTTTAAGGTATCACTGTGACAAAAACTGCAATGAGGATCAATGAGAATATCTAAGAGAAGTAGGCCTACAGTAGAAGGGCTACAGAAATGCATCACTGTGTATGACTGGAAGTTCAAAGAGCACATAAGCACAGCAGTTTTGGAAGTGTGATCAAAGTGATCATCGAAAGAAAACTTCTGGCTTGTTCTTTTTCTTGGATGTATCAAGCTCAAGTTAAAAACTATAGGCTTTTCATACATCGTAATCCAATTACAAGAAGTGAAGCTACATACACCGCATCAATGATGCTTTCGGACTAGACTGCTGTCCTCTATTACTCTGCCTACCTGAAAGATACCTGGACTCTGAGACCATCCACCTGTTCCTCAGCACCAATCACGCCCAGTGCAGAGGGCGTAATCCACGGTTGGATATTACATCAAAAGGCCTCAAAGGCCAGTGGGCGTTTGTTCGTCACTCAAGAGCCAAGCAAACTGGTAAGGGGATAAAAATGAAACTTGCATGCTGATTTATCAGCACTGCGGTGAGGATTAAAGGACTGCCAACCCCCCGCTTGCATCACCAACCCACTGCCTGCATGCTTTGTTTCAGCAGCTTTTAAACCCCCTCCATCTCTTAAGATGTGCTTCATCACTTTAACAGAATCATGCCTACATTGCTGGATAAAAATGTGCTGCAAAGGAGACAGGCGGCACAGTCCTCTAATCATTGATAAAATTCACCTCTATGAAGGTACACAGGCATGTAGGTCAGGTAAGCAAAGCCTCCTTTTTTCCCCTTTCACAAGTCAACCTTTACCGTCAAACAAAGGAGAAAAAGGACACGCCCAAACCCAATTACAAGCTTTGTTTTGTGATGAATGAGGAGGCCACATGACGGCTGATAAAGAACACACATCCCACCCACTTTCATTTTTATCCCCCAACACGGCCGTGCTTGCACTATCATTCTTTTGTACTATGTGGAATTGCATCCTATTTTTTTTTTTAAACTAAAATCCACATGAAGTATCTACAAGGCTCCACAGCAGAATTATTCAATGCAAGGTGGGGTGGTGAGCAGACCTGTATTAAAAACGCCAGAAGAGGAGACAGCTGTCCCAGCCCACGTTCTTATGTGATCTCTGCTTAGGGAACAGGCTGGTATTCCAAAGCCCCATCTGAAAACAAATTAAAGAGGATTAAAGGCTGCCACTGCAGCTCCTCTCCTCTGTGTTCTGGGGAATAAAGTGTCCTGCTGGCCAAAATGGTGACCTTCACACTGACTTTCTGTCCTGCAGGTGAACCGCAGCAAACATTAAGGTCATAGAATGGATGTAGCAAAAAATGTCAGTGAGTATATTGAAGGTAGAAGAATCAGAAAGGTTACACGACCAGCTGAATAAATGGGGGAATGTGTTAACGCATCAATAAGTACACTATGTCAAAATATCATATACAAGGCACTTTTTGCTGTGTTGGCTTGACTATTTAAATTGGCTTTTGTCTCATGTTTGTGATTTTAAGTCTTTTTAATTTTTATTTCAATTGGTATTTTATTTCTTTTTTACTGTTTGGGTCTTATTTTAACTATTTTATCCTGCAAAGCAGTTTGTGACGTTGTCTGTAAAAAAGGTGCAATATCAGTTCAGCCAATAAAAGATATGTTCAGGTGGATTGAGGGTACTAATCTGTCCAGATGAGAACATGCCACTGTCTGGCCATTAAAAAAACTCTTTGGTTGGATCATTGTTCTACTGAATTATCCTTAAATTGGGCAAGCGATGCATCAAATTAGGTTTGAGCTTTGAGCTGGTGTCATTATTTGATGTCAAGTCTGTTGGAATAGGCAAAAATGGAAATTATGTAACTGTTCGAATACTTAATGACTGCACCGATTGTCTTTTCACTTTGGGTCTAACAGCTACAGTAACTGTTGACGTATTAATTAAATGTTCATTTTTCATGACTTTCAATTAACTGTAATTAAAAAAAAGAAGACTATATCTGTCTATATCTACTATGCTAGACAATATGAAAAGAACACAGAAAACATTGATAACTTATGTCAGATTAAACAAATTTGTACTTATCCAGTGAAATGTCCCAAAATCTATGATAACGGCACAAAATGTGGTATTGACATGCATGGTTCCCACAGAATAAATCGTAATTATTTTAGTAATTCCATGACTTTTCATCTAGTGCCATCATGAGGTTGATATTTGTGGGTTTGAGCCAAATGTCTCATAGAATATTGGATGGACTGCCTTTAAATTTAAGACATAACTTTATGTTCCCAAGAGGATAAACTGTAATAAGGTTTGTGATCCCGCTTTTTATCTAACACTGTCATCAGGTCAAAATTGTAATCTGTCCAATACCTTAATTTATGACCAAATATCTGCGAAACTAACGACATTCCCATCAGCCTGAGCTCTGCTTTAAAGCTTGTAAGCAAATGTTAGGGACCGTTCGGTATTTATGGAATGGACCACCGGAGGAGAATAGGGGAGGGTCATGGCTTTTTATTCTTTGTTGAGGGGAGGGTCACCCAAAATGTTATGGTCTAGGAGGGGGGGTCACACATGAAACAGCAAAATTTCAAAGTGGCTTGTTTAGTGCATATTTTTCAATGTAGCTCTCAGTCACGGCCCCGCTACCAGATGGGTCTGACCCCCTGGTGGCTGAAACGGGTAATTGCATTGTTTAAAATACTGAGTGGAATAAATATGTCTGGCATGACCAGACATTTTATAAATATTTTAAATAATACAAAACAACTAAATGGTGGTAGGTAATACATCTGATTTCATATACTGCTTTAGTAAAAAAAAAAATTAATTACTGTTGCACTATGTCTGCACATCTTGCCATGTCAACCTTGCAATAAAGGTTTCCTAAATGGCATGTATATACATTTGATGTCAGCTTACTAATTGATTGCGCGTTTTGTGTAGATTTGGACTTTTATACGTTTATTCCACTTTGTTTAAACGGCGAAGTGGAGAGGCCTCCTTCACCTGTTTGGAGCTGGCTGGTGAATGTGACGCGCGTAGGACTTGCTGGATACACCGTATCATTTACCTTTTTGTGGATCTACTGATCCCTGTGGATTTTTGTGTCATTAGATTATGGCAAAATACAGATCTTTTTTCTTAAAATTTTATGTGATTATGCTTGGTTTCTGCGTTTGGAGAGGCATTTCAACAGACTGTAGGTCCAACACCCATTGTTCATGGTTACATTTTAGTTGAATTTAAGTGTCAGTATTGTGTTCCAAGACAGGCGTTCCGCGATTGGATTTCATAAGGGCGAATTGTTAAATTGTTACAATGTAATTTAAAATGTGCTTTAAAAATAAACATATAGGTTTTGGAATATAATAATATACAGTCTATGGTTCAGCTTCGGCAGCTTTATCTAAATGGTAAAATATACAATGACTGAGGAAGCCTAGTGACGAGTCCATAGCAACCATTGTGTGCTGAATTTGTTACCCAGAGTGCTTTGGTGAATGGTCTCAATGTTTTATTGTTTTATTTCATGTAAATACTAGTTTACTAGATGAGTAAGTTAATATTTGAAGTAATGCAGTAAGTCTGCATTTAGTTTCCATGCTTATTGGTTTTCCACAACAATGTTAGTGAGTAAATCTACTGAAATGGCCACCACACCATAACAAAGGAGTGTGATGCATCAGATGAGAATGCAGAGGTTTAATTATGTATGTCAAGGCTGTAAAGAAAATTCAAAAAAATAAAAAAGGCATCTGTGCATTTTTACCAACTACTAACAAGTACAGAAGGCATCCTCAAATTGATGGGGAGGGTCATGCCTCTTTTCGCAATCATTTTGGAGGGTCATAGAAATTTCTTTACTGGCAAAGGGAGGGTCAAGTCTATTTTTACTAAAGATCCCACAACTCCTCCGGTGGCCCTTCATATAAATAACGAACAGTCCCATAGCATGCTAATTTGCTATAAACACTAAGATGGTGAACACCGTAAACAAACTATATGCTAAACATTAGCATGTTAGCATTGTCATTATGGGCATGTTAGCATCCTGGTGTTATTTAGCTCAAAGGACCGCTATGATTAAGTGCAGTCTCACAGAGCTGTTTGCATGGCTCCTCTTGCTACCAGAGTTCTAAAAAACATATTCATATCAGGTAAGCACAGAGGGCAAAATACCTTTAGAACTGTGCCACTGTATTCATCCTGTACCTTCTGTTTGAAGCAGTGTTTTTGTTGGCTTAGGCCAAAATCAGTCCCTCTCCAAGGCTGCCCGTTGTCGTTTTTGACTGAACCAAGAGCATTTTAACTGATTAGACAGACACTGGTTTGATCGTCTTTCAACATTGTTCCCCTGCGGCTACAGTTACACCTAGCACCAATCAGTCTTCATTAACTCTGGTGTCACATGTATAATTCTGCTGTAATTTTACCCGCCTATATGTCCCTTCCTGCTGCTAGAGAGTGGCAGGTAGGACAGTCAAAGGAGCCGTGTTGTGGCTATTTCCTTTTAGTCATTTTCAGATCTCCCTGGAAATGTGAATTCATAAAATCAGCTATGGGGTGCACTGGCAGTGAGATTGATGTCAGGATCTACAGATCAGAGTAGGCATATTTTGGAGTTATATGGCACTGGATACAATGATAAAAGCTACAGAAGATCAGTGTTTTCATCCATTAATTTCAATGACAAGCAGGGCTGTTTTTGGGCAAGGCCCAGCAGCATACATCTCCCTGATTATTAATATACCACCGTTGCCCTGATGCCAAGCATTTTGAAGTTCTTGTGCCTGGAGACATGGCTCATCAAGTGGAAACATTGCCATAAACTGGAATGACCCAACTATCCCTAAGGAAACCTATTCTTGTTTAAGATCCTTTAGGGGAAGAGCGATAGCTGAAGACAGGAAGAAAATAGTAGAGAATAATGCTTATAGTGTCTCTGAAAGTGCACAAGACTGAATGGGAGATTGCAGTGATTTTCCTAAATTACACAAATTCATCTAATCCCACTACAGCCATTATACCTCTCAATTACTCCTCTAATGGTGCACTCCTGCATGCCTTAATGGGTTATTTTTCTCATCTCCTTCTTTGAGCTATGTATTTCTATAGATGAATGAAATAATCATGGCAGTCTGAGGAGAGGAAAGAGAGAGAGAGAGAGAGAGAGAGAGAGAGAGAGAGAGAGCAAACAACCTATCAGTCGTCTTGAGTGAGAGGAAGTAGGAAGCATTGGTATTCACAGCAGTCCCTCCATTTTGGAATCTAGTTCGGTACTTGGCTGCAGCCAACTGCAGCTCTGACACATGCACATCTCCCCCTCACACTGTTAGTAAAAGAGCTACTGTGTTAATTGGGCTAAACTGTGTTAGGGACGGGAGAGGAAATTAATGCAGTGCTGTAAACTGGCATGGATGAATCACATCTGCCAGGTTTATGAGATCAAAGAAGACGTACGGTGCATGTGTCTTTAGCATTTTATTTCCTTTGCACATCTGCTGAATTGGACAGCAAGCTGTACTTAGTGAAAAGCAGCTACATGAAAATCACTCTGATCACTGTATTGTGAATCATATTTCTACTAGTACCGCTATACATGTGGTTTCTGTCCTTCACTGTGTTGGCTCACTGGTTGAATTCCACACGGTCCTGTCTGTCTACATATACTCAGGTTCAAAACTGTGAAAAAAGTCATGAAATATCTGAGGAACCTATTTTAGCAAAAGCGCAAAACAAAACAGTACAAATTTAATCCACACCAACCTTGGCTCAAATAGTTATTCTCAGCATTTGTAACACATTTGGATTTTAAATTCTGCACAATAAAACCCATTCATCAGGGGGATTAAATCAAGCAGTATGCACTGTTTGTCAAAACCAGTACACTCATGCCTGCAAAATACATATAAACTTAGCAGTACCTGTTTTTATAACAGAAAACTGATCCTCCGAAAAGCCGAGGTAAAGTCCACTCCAAAAGACAGATCAATAAGTCATTTGAAAGCCATCCGGACATCTTTACTTCCCTGGTAGCCACGAAACCATCTGACACAATAGTAAAATTACAGTACCCTTACGTGTGTGTTCTGCTCCCACCCACACGCCCACACACACACAATTAATGTTTTGTTAACTCTCACAACACAGGCATCATCATGAAGCCAATCAGTTCAAACTAGTTACCGATTCATTTACATGTTCATCAGTATTTGTCAAGGATGCTGGTGCTGTCAATGATCATTTTAAAAGTTGATTTAATGAATTAAGGGGACTATTATGTTGATTGCAAAATTACTACTTAATAACTGCTTTACCTCTCTAAGGAAATCTCTCACCCTTCAAATTAAAACATGCAGAGCCAGTGCTGAAAAGGATGCACCATACCGTATGTCTGGTACAGTGATGCTCTACGAGAAATGATGAGAAAACTGATGCTTACTAAGTGTCAAACTGTTGGGTGTGAAATGTTTTCTGTTCTGACCCTTTTCGAGCTGAATTTACTTCCATGCAGCACATTGTATTATACAGTGTATCGTAAAAACAAGGCCGATCTATATGCAATATATACTTACAGTGTATACTGCTTTAAGTCATTCACAATGGCTAAATCAAGTGCGTTAGTCTTGCAGTAATTTTAAGGCACAACATACAAAATGGCCTGGCGGCTGCCAAGACCCTGCCAACACAATTTGCATCCAATAATTGTGTGATGGTGCGACAAAAATGAGAATCATCACAACCTGGACAGCTCAAACTGCAAGTGTTCCATACTTGGGTGAGTAGCTGTAAACTGGTCAATAAAAAATAGCTTAAAAGCTTTCTTTACAAATACTTCAAAAGACAGTATTATTCCTGACAGCTCTTTTCACGCCTCCGAGAAAGCCATAATTGTGTGTAGCCAGTGCGATGAGGGAATTTCAGCCACAGAAGACAGGTACATGTGTCACACAGATAGAGGCTGCTAAACGCATGGATACTTTTTCTGGTTACTTTCCCACCATTTACTTGCGTTTGTGTATGCAATTATATATAATTTTTTTTTTCCTTTCTTCTCTCGTGTGTCAAAAATAATTGAATTTGTTTCAAACATATCTGCCAGGGAAAAAACAACATTCCCTCGGAATAAACACCTACAAGCACACGAGCAAGTGGACGGACCATGATAATTGCGAGAAGGTCAGGATGGCAGCTTCCTGCTCGGCATCGCTGTGTTCCAGTGCCATGTGTGCCCGTTACTCACCGCTGTGACAGACAGGCACTTTACCCCTGCGCATCCGAGGGTGCAACAACACCTCACAACATCTCCAACTCATTATTCATCCAACTTTATTTATAAGACGCTACTGTAGACGTGACTGGACTGAAGCAAATGGTATGTCATTATGTCAATCATTATGTTTTCATGCAATATTGAATGTCAAAATAAACACGACAATAACAAGTCAACGCTACTTCCTTTTACGCCACCCATTTTTGTTTTGACGCTCGATTAACGCACGCACATTACGTGATTTTGCTCCATTGGGAAATCAAGAAGCAATGCAGCAAGTAATGTGGACAGTTTTACTAACTTGGAGACTTTCTTAGATTTGGCGACTTTTCAGACCCTTAGCGACCTATAAATATATACAAATATATTTCTATTGTAATTCATTCCCATGCATGTAGCCACGGCTCCTCGGCCAACAGCACTGATGTCTCCCCAGCCCTCTCATCTTGCGCAGCAGCACTGCCGGGCAGTCAGTAGGGGTGGGGGGGACAGGCCTGCCTGCAGCGGAGACAAGATAGCAGGACGGGAGTGGATGGCTAGCAGAAAGAAAGCTCCTTGAGCAGAAACGGATAAAGAAAAGGGTCTTTTGAATGGCAAGTTGAGTTTCAAAGCCCTTCCAGATGGATGCATGTACTGTCGATGTGAACTGAGTTTTGGTTAGGGTACGTTGAGTCTGAAATACCACTTGAGCACTACAAACTTGAAAAATGTCCCTTTTAAAGTACATTTAGAACAGATAAAAAATGTGTGATTAATTTGCAATATTTTAATCGATTGACAGCCCTAGTTTTCATGCGATATTATTGCATTTGAATTCAAGACAAATTTAACTGTGTAATGGCTTTGCATCGTATGCCTTACTGTCTGTAAACACAATTGGGAATTCTAAGTGATTGTCTGTATGCACGCATATTTCAGTGTGTCTATGAGTTATGTGTATATTTACTGTAGAGGCATTTTCACTGTAAATCTTGTGCTAATAGTAAGTGTGATTGTTTAATCACAAGCCAGTAGTGGTGGGAAGGATGGGTGTTGGGGAGGCAGAGTAGTGACGGCATAAAGCTAAATGATGGAAATCCCTGCTGTCACCCAGAGTCCCTGCAGCATGCTCACTCAGGATGCTCATCTGTCTCTGCTTCCCACTTTAGCAAAGCAGCCAAAATAAGGAACATGAGAGGCATCCTTGGCAAAACCCTGAACCTGTCCACAAGGTCGGCTATTGCACCGGTGCCCTGGGTTACCGGCATGGGAGACTGGAGCTATCAGGTGTGAACATCTGAACTAAGGGAGCCTTCACTTCCATAAGGCTCCAGCACCAGAGGCAGTGAGCATTGTACTGAGGCTTGAAAAGCTGAGAGAACAATGCTAGTCAAGACCTTGATGAGGGAACACTTGTATTACAACAAACTGAAACCACAATTCTATGAATTCAATATTGACCTTCCCTGTAAAAAGAACCCACATGCATAATTTCAGTGAACAGATCTGACAATATAAATTATTAAAGCGGTTAAATCCACAAAGCTGCACAAAGGCAAGATTCTTATGTAAATCAACACCTCGGCTAGACCGCAAAGAAGGGCTGCAGTAGAGCTCTGCCCCATTCCTCTAATTTAGATGCTGAAGATACACCATATTTGCATAAATAAGGCATGGCAACGTACATTTATCTGCCTGAAGAAAGGGACACATTTTCCCGTCGACCGAAACCTGAATTGTCTTCTAAACATCTATGAGAAAAGGCTGGACTTTATCATTTGGTTGTACCATAGACCAGCCCAGTTGGTAAACATCGTCTTAGTGTGAATAATTTACTCCCCTCACATTAAACAATTTCTGGGAATTGACATTTGCAAATAATTACCTCATAATGGCATTTTGAAGCTGCAAATGTTTGTGTTGTTTAAATGCCAGTTTAATTGACTGTACAGGTTAGGTTTAGGCTGATATGTTGGTGTGCATAAAAATTTAATAAAAGTTGTCTTTTTGCTCAGGTAAAGATGCAGAAATGAGTGGTAATTACATATGAGCATTTTCAAATCCTCCTAATGGTAGAAAGTTGATACAAGTCAATACCCTGATGAAGTCATGACAAAACAATGGTAAATTGGCTTTGTGTCTGAAACTTGTTCCAAGCACAGGCCATTGCACAAATACAGCGATACTCTGTTCAAAGTGTAGAACTCTTGGCGAAGGTTGCCGGGGTGCTGGAAAAGACAGAGGCCCTGTCATATACAGGGCCTTTGTTTCCACCCTGTTTCTTTCCCAAGTTGTTCTACTTGTCGGCAAAGTCACAGTTCACATACAGCTGTCTGAATAAAAAATGGTGTCACATTTTCAAGCCTCTTTTCATTTCACTTATTCATGATTTCTCATCTAATTATCATTCAATGATGGCCCCACTCTCCCAGTGACAGGTGATATCCTGTGTCCCAAATATCAGCTACAAACACATCACAGTGACTCATGGGTTTTAATAGATTATTTTGTGAGCCGTCAAGTCCAGGGCCTGTAATAATGTGACAACGGCTCATTGACTTTTAATAGGATGCAATTTGAGCTGAAACTCAGTGTTTAGAACCGCAAAGTGGAGGAAGACAGCAGAGTGATGAGCCCGATTCCCTTAACTTGTGAGGTTTCCTTGGGATTTAAACATGACGAAAGGAGGGGTGGGAGGGAAAACAGTCAATGGAGCTGGAAATCTGATGAAGATACCGAGGGGGCAGACGCAAGAGGGAGCGAACATCGACTTTGTAATGCAGGAGAGAGGCATCAAAGTTATTGAATGACAAGAAGACAGATGCAATAAATATTGGGTTTTGAGCGGCATGTGATGCTGGATGATGACACAAAGCTGTCCGATATGACTGCCGCTCAGTCACAGATTGAGTTTGTAAATGCTGCACATGGATGTGTGACCTACGGATGAACTGAGGCTTTTTTTCTGCTTGGATGAAGACAGAAATGACAAAGAGATTGTCTGTGTCAGATGGAGAAGTGGCGGGAGCCGGAGAGGGCGGGGATGAAAACAGGATCAGTTTGACATTGCCTTTTCTGACATTCATAATGCCTAAAGGACACAGTGAGCATCCAGCGTCCTCCTCCCCTGTCGTTTTATGACAAGCTCAGACACTCCACAATCTGGTGGCGCCCAGGTACCATCACTCCAGTCATTATCTCGCAAAACCCATTCCATTTGACCTCTGCAGTTGATGCACATTATTCACGATAGGAAGAGCTCCAACATGCACCTCAGCTCTAGTGAAGGAGACAGAGGAGCAAAAAGAGAACACAAGTGAGTGAATGACAAAAAGAAGGAGGGAGAGGGAGACCGAGAGAAAGAGAGAGAGAGAGAGAGAGAGAGAGAGAGAGAGAGAGAGAGAGAGAGAGAGAGAGCCAAAGACCTGAGACAAGGAGACAATACGTTTAAAGAGACAAGCGATGAAGAGTTTAACAACTCAGGGGAGACTGATCACACTCTCGTGGTGCACCTCCATTAAATACAGTGGTCACCTTCAAACAAAAATAAAATGACCGCTGTGCGTCTCCACCCCATGGCCAACACCCCTTCTGCTTCCTCATTAGAGCACAAGTGTAGCTCTAATGAGTAGGAAAAAGCCTCAGTGTTGTGGGCAAGATGAATGGATACAAGAGGCTACTTCACAGCCCTGTGCCTGACGCTGGGCCGGTGTGCCTATCTCTGTGTTCTATAGGAGGGAACCTTCCATTGAGTCCTTCAAGACCAAAGGGCCCTAAAAGGCCCTAATTACATCATACAGCTAATTATCCACAAAGCTGTTTACACAAGATAGCTCTTAGGTTTGCATGAATAGGGCTGGGCACCGAACGTCGATACTTTTATGGCACCGAAAAAAATACCCGGATCCTATGAGTATCAAAAAATTATTTTTCTTTCAGCGCCAAAAGCATCTGAGCGCAAGCTTATCTGTCCTCTCTGCATATTGACACAGAGCGGAGTGCCGACCGAGGTGCAGACGGAGTAAACTACATCATCTCTGCAGTTTTGTTGAAGTCACAGAGAGTCACGGCAATGCCGATAAAGTGGTTTCAAGTGTGGTTACAGTTTTTCAAAACTTCACGCAGACAGCGTTTGCTGTGATATGATATTAATGGAGAGGCGAAAGCGGTCGCGGTGCTGTTGTTTTACACTTCCTCTGAGACAAGCGGGCACAACAGTGGTTTCTATGCCCTGGTGACTGACTGACAGGCTGAGGTTGTAAGGAAAGACAACTTTACTTCTACAGCACCTTTCAGCAACAATGCAATTCAATTACATTCCTTTGCACTTAAGTTAGTTCTCCATTAATTCAATGTTGACAACAGGGCAGTCACCAAGTTTATTGTTAAAGGTTTGTGTCATTTTGCAGTTTGCACTAAAAAGTCTGTTGTTCCAAATTCCTTTGCATTTTAGTTAGTTCAATATTAGCCTGTACACAATGTCATGTGTTTATTTATTTATTATTATTATTAATGTGGCAAAAAGGTTTCTCTTTTTTTGTTAATTTTTAAAGTTCGGATTGATACCAATTCTGAGCATCTGACTGGTGCACCCCTATCCAAAAGCACAACCAGTTTTATTAATGTTACTCTGAGTAACTTACTCTGAGTAATGTTACTCTCCAGTGTTACCAGAAATGTTTAATTTTGATAACTGTTTTGATTCACAATTGAGGTGGAAAATAAAAGTTTTGCGTTTAATGTATTTTTGTTGATGTTGAAATGGATTTTTAAACATATGGTATCGAAAAAAGAATCGTTAAGGAACCGGCATCAAACTGAGTTATCAAAATTGGCACCGGATCGAAAGATTTTGAACGATGCCCAGCACTATGCATGAAAGCCTCAATGGAGAGAAAGGGGCATCCTTAAGGAAAGGTATCCAGATGAGAAAGGCAACCTTTGAGCATTTTGTTGCATGTATGACACAAACACATTTGACATACTGTACAATGCGATGAAATGGTAATATTTGCCGTGTGCCCTACAGACTTAGATGTTTTGGCAAAGCTTTGTAGTGCAATGCGTAGCAATATTGTTCATCCAGTACACTGTGAGTGGCATATCGTATTTAGAAGTCTAAAAGACCTCTGGCAGCTTGTGATATTTAGACCTGTCGCTCTGCAATACCATACCTGATATCTGGAATGAGTTTTTCTCTTGAGCTGGCATAATAAAAAGGGTCTCATAGCCATTGCAAAGTTTTACATGATTCAGTTGAGTGTCAAACTTTGAAGAAGGATGAACATAGACTAGCCTTGCTTATGAATTTCTTTTAACAGTATTTCCAAGTGGTACATCATTGCATCTGTTATGGTGGTGCCATCTCTTCTTCCTCTCTATACCTCCATCTGCTCTCCAAAACCCACTTTATTCTGTGCAGTGTTGGAACAGCCAGGGGTAGAGCCTATCTTTCTGAGTACCAGTCTATTGCAGATGAATAACAGCTAATAGCTACAATATGGGTAGTCTAACATTGCCAGACCTACTTCCACAGAGCTGAAGAGTTAGGTCTGGCTCCACCTCACATACATTGTGGGATAGGAGAAAAAAATGCTCTGGGTTGTTTTCCATTTCTTTAAACCAATCATAATCATCTTGGGTAGCGCTAAGCTCCGGTGGCTCTGCAAAATTGTCTTGGTAAGGCACTTGTTTTGGTGGATCATTGCACCAGACAAAAGAAAACACCACAACACCACATACAATATTACATTAAGCTAACAATACAGTAATGTTTAACCCTTTAAATTAGCTGGATACATGGTTAAATGTCATAAGCTCCTACCAGTGTAACGCTGTGTGTACTTCGTCCACAGCAATCCTCTCATATCTTTACAATCATTCCCCGAAAAAAACAAAATTCTTCAAAACTTGCCATTTTCAGCTTGAAGCCTGCTATCTCGAAGTCTGTTGCTGTTTTCCGAAGCAAACCAAGTTTAAGAATGGCAACACACCGAGAGCGGAAGGCCAGGGACATTAGGCAATTATCCTGGAAATGTACTTCAGTTGATCAGGACTACAATATGGACATTTTAGTGTCTGCAGTCAAGCTAAGCTCCATGTTTTTGGACTGTGGGGGCAAGCTGAACAATGTGGATGGAAAAGATACGTGTTAACATACGCAAACCCTGCACGAGAAATGCATTTTACAAGTTGACAGAGAATCCATCCATCCATCCATCCATCCATCCATCCATCCATCCATCCATCCATCCATCCATCCATCCATCTTTAGAGATGGTTTGACAGCAACAGTGTATGATAATTATTATTATCCAACCAGACGATTATACAAGTTTACAGATTGCATAACAGTTGGATTGGATATGATTCTGGCATAAAAAATGATGGACTGATAAAAGTAATTGTCTTGCATGAGCTGTAAATCGGTGTTCCACAATATCCTAAACAATGACTTATTGCTGTTGAATGCTCTATATTAGTCCATGATTTACACCAAGGGCTATGGAAATAGAAAGAACAAGGCCTGTGAAGGGAGAATTGAACATTAAAGGCAGTAAGTTATGAGGCTCCCGAAAAGGTGGTATAGATTCATCAAGGCCAGCAGAAACTAGAGGAAGAGAGTGGTTGCTTGAACTCTGTGATGGATTAAGCTGTCTGATGCTGCTCATGACTCATATAGAACAATCATTGTTTAGAGCAGGAGTCCATAGTGTATTACAATTGCATGCTGAAAAATTACTAATACAGTAAGCCACTTCGGCAGAAGATTATTGAATTTATTTTGTGCTTATGCAGTAGTTTATATACAGGAAAAATAGGCTTTAAAAAATTAAAAAACAGCCTTCGAAAATTGTCATGAAGGCAGGCAGGTATTCCACCCAAAATCCCTAATATGCTGACGATGAATAGCTTTAATGCATAATCAACATAACATAAAAATAGCAAAATGTTTCTGTTCAAAATATGTTCATAGAAGCATCATTTCAAAACATGTACCCCGGCACTGGTTAAATTGCTACAATTTGGCTTTTCAGTACTTTTGAAATGCCATCAGGCCTTCTCTAGGTGCACAAGGTTTACAGTGAAATGGACAAATGGATATCATGAGGGGATAACAGCTCGTCGAAGCTCACTTTCCAAAATAGCATATGCAGATATAATGTTTGCAGAGCAGTCAGCCAGAAGCAATGCAATACATTACTGGCCACTCAGAATTTATTGAAAAATTGATGGCTTTTTTCCAAAATGTACACAGAGGTTTATTATAATAAACCTGTGGAAGAAAGCAATGAACATGTATAGCAAGGATTTAGATTACTCTGGGCTAATTCCTGGCTGAGCTTCTTCCTATAATTGGGATTCAAGTTGCATTTCAAGGTGTGAAAGTAAAAGTAATGAGGAACAGCAGGAGAGCTATGATAAAACAACATACTCTAAATGCTGTCAATTTGGCAGAGAGATTGATTAATTGAGTCATTTGACATCCCTGCTCACTTGCCAAAAAACTGCTTTTTCGTCATGTCTCCAAGGAAATCACTCTTAACTAAAGCTAATAGGCTGGAAGACGTTGGGAGTTAGCGGTGTGGGACTAGAAATAAATATCTGCCAATCAATCATTGTATCCTCTTGCAGTTTTTTGTATCCTACAAAGGCTGAAGCATGGTTTACACCATATATAGACACAGGTGTATCTTAAGGTGACTGACAGGCCTCAGCGAAGATGTGACAATTCCTAAGGGTCAGCATGGCACTCACATGCCTTTCAATCCGACCCCATGACAATCCAAAATGGGTGACAGTCACCGTGAAGACAAGGTGCCAGCACAAGCACAAATTCTGCCCTTGTGTGCACTTCATACCTATGTCAGCCATGACAGCTACTCCACTTATATGGTCTAATAAGGTCGCTCAACAGCAGCAAGGGAGCACAGTGAATTGCATGGCCTTTTCTGGCATTTCTTTTGTCATTGGCTTTTAGAAGAGTGTGTGTTAATAAATCGCAGGGATGTTTCAGAGTAGGTGTGCAAACTTGGTTGAAAAATAAGTTTATGTCATGAATAATGCTCTAACTAACTTTACTGTTCCACTCCTATTTTCGCCTGTAAGATTAATTACCATCTTCTCGGCAGATTTATTACTAAGTGATCGGTGTAGACCCAAGGAGAGAGGGAGAGACTCTTCCCGATTTTGTTTTCTGAGGATAATAGTTCCTTTTAAATACTGCAACCTGTAGCATATTTAACCTGTATTTAAAGTCTTCTTGACAGAGCATGGGCCATTTCATTGCCACAAAATGAACTGCAAAGGTAATAATTTGGACTCAAAACATTAAAATAAACTGTGTTATATATTTCCCGATGATTGTGGGAAAGAAACGGCATTCAACCATAAAAGTGTTCATCCAATTTTCATATCTTCCTTCCTTCATTCATAACCTACATGGAAAATGTATACTTGTGGCAACAAGGAAAATACTATGAATATATTAATTGTTGACTTGTGATATATTTCCATATAACATGTACTTTGAGCATGTTTCAGGGAACACCCTTTTTTATTTGATTTGTGATTACACTAGCCATTTCTGACTGGTAACACCCTCTAAAAAAGGTACAGTTTTCCATTCAGGCTGCTTGGTTATATAAAAGATGTGTTCAGTAGTTTGTGAATTTTGAAAATGAACAAGGACATTTGCAATGCTTTAAAAAAAAAAAAATCAAGTAAGACTGGGTAATGGGAATTTTAAACTAGTAAGACAGCCACAACATGGTAAGTTGAATGTTTTGCATTAGAAAACTATAATATTGGCTACTGTATAGCCAAAGGCATAGGCGTGTTTCAAAAATGCATTCTTCTATCCAGTAAACCATAACAACTGTCAAAAACCGATGGTTCTTGTCTGTAAATGACTCAAATAAAATGAATTTAATGAGTGTTAAGGGCAGCCATGCCACATTATTTCACAGGAGATAGCTCATCACTTGGGGCAGGAATCACTAATTACTCTATCCATTGCCATTTTTCAATGAACGTGTACTTTGATCTTTTCAAACAGCTTGTCATCCTCAGTATAAAATGCATGTCATCTATTAATGCCCTGCATAAAACAGCAGTTGGTCCTAAAATTACACCTAGTATTCACTTAATTCACCTGCACTGTAAAAACCTATGAGTTTGTGATAAAAATGTTTCTGTAGGCTATCTAAATTACCATTGAGGTCATTTTAATTACAGCATATTAGAACCTGATTTTAGCAAGAAAGTTCCAAAGCATTTAAAAATTATATTATTTCATGTTAGCCAACGAGCTAAAATAATTTATGTTTGGCCTGAAATTTAATGACCTCCAAACCTCGAGAGAAACAGCTATATCAAAATGTTGTCTAAACATTAGAAATTTGGGCTATGAAAACCTTTTATTTAAGTTATTTTTAGGAATCCCCATCTATAATTGCCTTTTTTCATTGTATCTGTGCCATGAACTTCAATCATGTATAAACACTAGAGTCAACTACTTTTACTTACTTTTGATACTCTAAAGTCTAAGTTTGATGACTGAGGCAAAATCTCATTAGCGCATGGTGTAAATGAAATGGCTAATAATTTTAACAAGCACATACTATAATAGTGTATGGTGGAGACATAAAGGACATAGTGGGTAAGTTAAGGTTATTCCAGCAGTATACAGTATGTATGGTATCTGGGCATTACAGTGTAAGTGATATTGTTGATAAGAAAGAGTGCAATTTCTGACATGTTTACCGGGTGCAGTAGCTCATAGATAGTATCAAACTGTGTGCTTTTATTTTAAGTGAAGAAAAGCCTCACTTTTAGTATCATTCTGTCTGTAGACTTGGATCAACGGAAGTACATTTCCAGGATAAAGCCTGACATAAGGCACCGGATGTCAGGCTTTGCCATTCTCAAAATCCCTTCGCTACAGGAAACAACAACAAACTTCAAGCTAGGAATGTATGTGTGGTGTTGCCAGACTTTACTCCATAGCAAGGGCTCGACAGTAACGGTTGCCTGGTTGCCCTTGGCAACCAGATTGAGTCAATTGGCAACCGTTTCGTGGCCTTTGGTTGCCCCCTTTAGCATCTACCTGTTCAATATCTTTGTTATATTTTGTTGGGGGGTTTATATATAAAAACAAACCAAAACTTACAAAACTAGAAAATCTTATTTCAAAAGAAGTAAATATTTTTTTTGGTTGTTTCCGTAAAGTTTAAACACTACGTTTGTGCGCAACACAACATTTCAGCTGTTGTGTGACCGCTTTCCACACGCGTGTTTGCTGTGAAAAGATACAGGCAACGCATTTTTATGTTCACGTTAACGGCGCATGTTAAAATCCGGTGTTAATATGGCACCGGTGCCGGGTATCTACCGGACGGAATAGCACCATGGATTTCGGTGCCTCATTACGGTGCCACCAGAGACGGGTTAGAACCAGTATAAAGGATATTTCACTGTAGAGGATTCCGACACTGGGGCGTACAACCGTCTGCTGCTAAAGCTATGAGCTAAAAGACACAAACTAGCACTATGGTCACTGCTGTTGTCGGAAAAACAACACAGACGGGACTTAATGTTGCGTTTACTAGTAAACCTTGTAATATTCATCTGTTTTTGTCTTTTAAACAGCAATTTACTGGTGAAAGAAGTAATTGTTGTTAAAAGTTATTGTTATTACATCTTTAATAATCATTTAAATCCCCCTTTTGTGCTGATCCGAAAATTGATCCGATCTGTGACTCAAAACTGTGATCCGAACCGGGAGTTTTGTGAGCCGTTGCACCCCTATTTGAGAGGGATGGGAAATTATATTGCAAGCCATTATCTCATTGTTTCATTATTAAAATGTGTGGTATAGTTGCATAAGAAATTAATTTCTCCAAATATAGGCAGTTTAAAACCTGGCAACCGTATTGACAATTTTGGCAACCAAAAGCTGATGGCTGGTTGCCAAGCCGACAAACACTTTAAAATGTTAGCGTTGAGCCCTGCGTAACGCTGTGGAGATAGAATGTGAGACTATTCTGTCTGTATCTGGGATAAAATGACTCCTTCACCTCTTCATTCTCAACACCCCATTGTTAAAGTATTTTAGTGTGCTATAGTGCAGTTCATTAATATATCATGATACGCTTCATTTCTGATCCAAGTACAGTACAAGACTAATGGCCGCCGGTTTCATTAGTCTATACATACTACCAATGCACCTCCAGTATGGACCTTAGTCATGAAATGATAGGACTCTATTTTAAACATGGATACTGAGTTCAGTACTGTCCCCATGCATAAATCTCAGTGTAACCTCTCAGCCAATAAGTATGTTAGGTTTCTAAATAACATATAACATTACACAACTAATGGAGATATTCTAAATTCTGTTGAGGAATATAGTTCTAAGAGTTGCAACAGAGTTGCAAGAACACAACAAACTAATATTTAATAAGATGCTGAAATAAAACTTGCTTAGAGATATACAAATTTAGCACATCATTCTGAACCACACACATTCATATTGCCGTAAAAAAATCCACACCTGAAAACCATCCTTCACACAAATATACAGTACATACACACAGTCAAGCACACACCTTACTTTCGCTGCCTGCATAACAAATTATGTTTATGCCTTCAGCACTGGGTTGATAACACTTCAGTAAATATAGATTGTTTATGGGTGGTACATTAGCACACATAGAGACTCAGCTGTGTCTATGCCTCTACTGAGACACAAGGGCAGGAAGCCCAAACAATGTCTGCTTGTGTGCCAGAGTTAGTAAAAAATATCTCTATTTATTTGCAAATGGAAAAGTTTATCTTGGGCATGGACTTTTGTGGGATGAATGATGAATTTCACAGAGTTATTGGCTTCTGCTGTCAAGGTTGCCCGCTGTCTCAGACAATTTCATTCGACTGGCAACAGCCACCATGAGAGTTCATATCAAATATCTGCTCCCCTTATTATTCTAATGATCACTGTCAATCTTGATGGATTAGTGTATGCATTATCGACCTGAAAATATGAGAGAGAGACAGACTAAGCATGCATCACTGAAGGAACAGTTTGGTTTTATGGGCAAACCCATTAGGCGCGTTAATCAGGATAAAATGTCTATCTCATCTATTTTCAGTGGCTGACCGCAATAATGAGTCATTAAACATTGTGTTTCAGAGAAATCCATCTCCATCTTGGCCCAAAGATATTCTGAGATTATTCCCATTATCTCTTCTTCTCCACCAAAGTATAGCATCAGATACAATTTTTAAAAGACATCTGCAGAGGAAGATGGACAAAAATTTAATAAATCAAATGTATTAAAAAGGTTAATCAGGAAGTAAGTATTCATACACAGCCTCTATGCTTATTGAATCCTCTTCTACAGAGGACATATTTTTGTACGGTGCCAAATCACCCTGCCCGATGGAAAGACTGTCTCTGTCGTATTTTATGTGAGGTTCAATGATTTTTGCAGTCATCTGTTATGACATTGGCTGTGTGTTTACAAGCACGGTATCCTGGAGACTATCACATTTCCTGTTAAGTTATCTTTGGAATACACTGTTGCCATGGACATTTTCTAATACACATGCCTCCTTAATAGAACTGTATCTAATGAGAATACTTCTCGTGGTCTCCTAGAACACATTTATTATGACCTCATGTCAAGCAAAGGTTCTAATGTAATGGGTCACAATGCAGTTAACGTGGTCTGTCATGTGACTTGACCTGTTCACACTAATCATGTCACTAGCTGCGTTCGTAACTGTTCCCTTTCACAGAAATAGTGCACTATATATATATATCTGAAAAGGAATCTGAAAAGGAAAAATGGAGTGAGCTTTCGTTCTCCGGAGCACTCTGTTTCAGGGACGTATTAAAAGTATTTTTGTTTCGGTTTGTTTACATGATGCTGAGCGCCCACCTCCGTCACACGCATCTACTGATGAAACAATACTGTCAGTGAGTGTCTGAAATCTCGTTTGGTCTTTCTCTATATAGTTAACTATTTAATAAACACTATATAGGGAACAGTGAATGAGGGAACGGTTTCGAACACAGCTATTTTCTACCTGTTGACTGTGATCAGCACGGGGGCCCAATGGTTAGCACTGTGGCATCACAGCAGGAAGGTACCAGGTTCTGTGTGGATTTTCACCGGGTGCTCCAGTGTCCCCCACTACTAAAAACATGTTCCCTCTCTACTGAGCTGATGTGGGGTGAACATCTGGCGACCTAAGGCTGCCGTGCATCACCCAGGTGGTAGACACGCGTTAGGTGAGATAGTCATAGCAATGAAAAATATATGAATTACAAGATATGCTGATATTTCAAATGACCGTATGCAACAGGCCATATTGAACAATTTTAGGCAAAAGCCCTGAAATGTATAGAGCATATATATATATATATATATATATATATATATATATATATATATATATATATATATATATATATATATATATATATATACCTCTCCGGGAACCATCACCTTATCGTGGTGGAGAGGTTTGTGAGTCTCTATGACCCTGAGGGCTGTGTTGTCTGGAGCTTTGTGCTCCTGTTAGGGTCTCCCAAGGCAAAGTGGTCTCAGGTGAGGGGCCAGACAAAGAATGGTTCAAAAACCCTATGATACAACGAGGTAGCGATGGAGTGACCCTGCCCGGGGGAAGGGCGGCCGGGGCCCCCGTCTGGAGCCAGGCCCAGACGGAGGGCTCGTCAGCGCAGCGTCTGGTGGCCGGGTTTGCCAGCGAGCGCCCGGTCGGGCACAGCCCGAAAAAGCTACGTGGCTCCCATCGCTCCAGCCCATGGGCCCACCACCTGTGGGAGGAACCGCTGGGGTCGGGTGCCAAATGGGTGGCAGTGAAGGTCCGGGGCCTTGACGGACCAGACCCGGGCGGCAGACGGTGGCTCTGGGGACGTGGAACGTCACCTCTCTGTGGGGAAGGAGCCGCGGAACTGGTGCGGGAGGTGGAGCGCTAACGGTTAGATCTGGTGGCGCTTACCTCTACGCACAGTCTCGGTTCTGGAACCATACTCCTGGATAGGGTTGGACTCTTTTCTTCTCCGGAGTTGCCCAGGGTGTGAAGGCCCGCGCGCCGTGTGGGGGATACTCACAAGCCCCGGCTGGCCGCTATGTTGGGGTTACCCCCCCGGTGGACGAGAGGGTGCGCCTCCACGCCTGCAGGTTGTGGAGGGGGGAAACTCTGACTGTTGTTTGTGCATATGCACCAAACAAGAGTTCGGAGTATTCGGCCTTCTTGGAGACCTTGACTGGAGTCCTGCATGGGGCTCCAGTGGGGGACTCCATTGTTCTGCTGGGGGACTTCAACGCGCACGTGGGCAATGATGGAGACACATGGAGAAGCGTGATTGGGAGGAACGGCCTCCCTGATCTAAACCAGAGTGGTTGTTTGTTGTTGGACTTCTGTGCTAGTCATGGATTGTCTATAACAAAAACCATGTTCGAACATAGGGATGCTCATAAGTGTACTTGGTACCAGAGCACCCTAGGCCAAAGGTCAATGATCGATTTTATAATCGTTTCATCTGATCTGAGGCCGTATGTTTTGGACACTCGGGTGAAGAGAGGGGCAGAGCTGTCAACTGATCACCATCTGGTGGTGAGTTGGGTCAGGGGGTGGGGGAAGACTCTGGACAGACCTGGTAAGCCCACGGGTAGTGCGGGTAAATTGGGAGCGTCTGGAGGAGGCCCCTGTCCGACAGACTTTCAACTCACACCTCCGGCGGAGCTTTTCGTGAATCCCTGTGGAGGCTGGGGGCATTGAACCCGAGTGGACAATGTTCAAAGTTTCCATTGCTGAAGCTGCGGCGAGGAGCTGTGGTCTTAGGTGCCTCAAGGGGCGGTAACCCACGAACACCGTGGTGGACACCAGTGGTCAGGGAAGCCGTCCGACTGAAGAAGGAGTCTTTCCGGGATATGGTATCCCAGAGGACTCCGGAGGCAGTTGCAGGGTACCGAAGGGCCCGAAGGGCTGCAGCCTCTGCCGTGAAAGAGGCAAAGCAGCGGGTGTGGGAGAAGTTTGGAGAAGACATGGAGAAGGACTTTCGGTCGGCACCAAAGTGCTTCTGGAAAACTGTTCGCCACCTCAGGAGGGGGAAGCGGGGAACAATCCAAGCTGTGTACAGTAAGGATGGGACACTGTTGACCTCAACTGAGGAGGTAATAGGGCGGTGGAAGGAGCACTTTGAGGAACTCCTGAATCCGACTAATACGCCCTCTATGTTAGAGGCAGAGCTGGAGGATAATGGGGGATCATTGTCAATTTCCCAGGCGGAAGTCACTGATGTAGTCAAACAACTCCACAGTGGCAAAGCCCCTGGGATTGATGAGATCCGTCCAGAAATGCTCAAGGCTCTGGGTATGGAGAGGCTGTCCTGGTTGACAAGCCTCTTCAACATTGTGTGGAAGTCTGGGACAGTGCCAAAGGAGTGGCAGACCGGGGTGGTGGTTCCCCTTTTTAAAAAGGGGGACCAGAGGGTGTGTGCCAATTACAGGGGTATCACACTTCTCAGCCTCCCTGGTAAAGTCTACTCCAAGGTGCTGGAAATGAGGGTTCGGTCGATAGTCGAACCTCAGGTTGAAGAGGAACAATGCGGATTCCGTCCTGGTCGTGGAACAACGGACCAGCTCTTCACTCTCGCAAGGATCCTGGAGGGAGCCTGGGAATATGCCCAACCGGTCTACATGTGTTTTGTGGATCTGGAAAAGGCTTATGACCGGGTCCCCCGGGAGATACTGTGGGAGGTGCTGCGGGAATATGGGGTGAGGGGGTCTCTTCTCAGGGCTATCCAATCTCTGTACGACCAAAGCGAGAGCTCTATCTGGGTTCTCGGCAGTAAGTCGGACTCGTTTCAGGTGAGGGTTGGCCTCCGCCAGGGCTGGGCTTTGTCACCAATCCTGTTTGTAATATTTATGGACAGGATATCAAGGCGTAGTCGGGGTGGGGAGGGGTTGCAGTTCGGTGGGCTGGGGATCTCATCGCTGCTCTTTGCAGATGATGTGGTCCTGATGGCATCATCAGACCTCCTTCAGTTACTCACTGGATTGGGTTGCAGTGACAAGTAATACCTTGGGGTTTTTATAAGTGAGGATGGAGTGAGATTGGTCCGAGAATTCTCCCAAATGAGTGCAGTGCTATTAAGCTCTACCCAGTCGAGTTTCGTTCCTACCCTCACCTATGGTCATGAAGGCTGGATCATGACCAAAAGAACGAGATCCAGGGGCCAAGCGGCGAAATGGGTTTCCTCAGGAGGGTGGCTGGCATCTCCCTTAGAGATAGGGTGAGAAGCTCAGTCATCCGTGAGGAGCTCGGAGTAGAGCCGCTGCTCCTTCGCGTCCGAAAGGAGCCAGTTGAGGTGGTTCGGGCATCTGGTAAGGATGCCCCTGGGGCCTCCCTAGAGGAGGTGTTCCAGGCACGTCCAGCTGGGAGGAGGCCTCGGGGAAGACCAAGGACTAGGTGGAGGGATTATATCTCCAACCTGGCCTGGGAACGCCTCGGGATCCCCCAGTCGGAGCTGGTTAATGTTGCTCGGGAAAGGGAAGTTTGGGGTCCCCTGCTGGAGCTGCTATATATATATATATATATATATATATATATATATATATATATACATTGTACATTGTACATTTTTAATTATGAATTTGAGCAACATTGAGATTAGCTTCTACAGTATGACATAAAAACATTTCTGTAAATGTCCACCGAGACGATAAATAACCTTTCCAAATCTTTAAAAGGGAAACTGCACTGCTTCACAGATGTACAAGTAGTATCTTTTTTTTTTTTACTTAATTGCAAGATACATCATTCAATTGCACTTGTCCTGCAAGAAACACTACAAAAGCTTTCATAAGACTCACAAGTGATGATTTGTTATGCCGTATCACGTATGCCAAGTATGTCTCCTTTTCCAAGCCTGAATCCATTTAAAAAAAAAAAATCACTTTGATAAATAGGCATGGAATTAAATGTAGTATGTTTGATATCCTTCTTTCTATTTTTATAGTAAGTTGTTCTGATTGGCAGATTCATGTCAGTACTTTGTGATCCTTTTTACTCTTCGCTTTAAAAGGGGCGCTATGCAGTTTTGGCAATTTCTTCATTTTTTGCTCGCAGGTTTCTCTATAGATCTCCCCCTACAGCTTCGGAATAGATATTTGGCAACACTGTGTAAAAAACTTGCTCGTCAGTCTGACGTTTCCTCTTTCTCTGTTCCTCAAACAATGCTTTCCTAGCTCTGTGCTTCTTTTTTGCCGGCTCAGCCATGACGATAGTGTAAAAAACTCCATCGCTACGTTGTTCTTGCTAGCCGCTTCCTGGATGGGGGCGTATGTGTGCAGTGCCGTGAAGCAATTTGTTACATCGCGAGACCTGATATCATGCAATACTTCCTGACGCTGAGGCCGGTGGCTCGCCGGGCAAAAGTTGCACGGGTGGTTTTTCCGCTCACGAGCTAGGGGGAAGCGAGACGACCACCATTCAACTCAAAAAAGTCATATAACCATTCCAATGACTCCGAAGCTGTTCAGTGAAGGTAACTTAAGCTAAAAAAAATAAAAATAAAAACTGCATAGTTCCCCTTCAAGCAACCTGTTGTAATGAAGCCGGTTAGATCCATATAGCATCGCTCTTATGGAGAATCATTAGCTCACATTGTGCCGTCTTAAAGCAATTGTATGCAAGGACACGGAAATGTGATGAGTTCAGCTCTCTATAGTGCAGCTATAGGAAATCCTTTACTTAACTAAATCAATAAGCTCCTTAGCTTCTGTGTAGTTACAAGTTGGTACGTTTATGTTAATTTCCATACCAGTGCATGGCATTTTTCCCCTTTTGTGGTTATTCTGCTGTTTTCTTATTTTCTGTTATCATTGTTTGATGAGGGGAGCTTTATCATTCAGATTACATTTTCTTTTTTTTCTTTTTTTTTAAAAGGTCTTTTTTCAAGATTGCCACCCACAGCTTATATAAATCTTGATTTATTCTAGCCTCTGAGTAACATGGTTTTGTGTGTTGTTGTCATTCATATTTTTTTATTAGTTTTTCATTTTTTGGTGGCATAAAATTACAAGTTTAAATGACATGCTAAATGTTTCAAATTGTCAGTCTGAAGTTGTACAGTTCATGTGCAAAGAAATAGTCTTTTATCAAACTGGAGACATATGTAAAGGACACTTGCATGACTGGATTTCTTACTCATTTTCTTTTATTTCCCTTATATCACGACAGGCATAAATGAATGGATAAAAGTATTGATGCATGTATGGATTACTGTATTACAGAGGCATGCAAAGACAATAGCATTAACTTAGTAAAAGGGTTGAAGAAAACTGAGGCACTCAAGAGGGTAACGTTTAAAAAGACTTTAATATATTCTTGGCTAAACCATTAAGGTAAGTGGCACTGTATCTGTAGGCCATGTCCATGTGTGAGATATTTTCTAACATATTTGTGGCTAATGATAGCTGTGTGCCCTGGTATAATTTGAACATGGAAGTGTGCCATGGCCGGAAAAAGGTTGGGAAACATTGCCTGAGACTGTGTACAAAATATGCTGGGGACTGTTGTAAAACAATTTCTGTGTGAGAATGTGCAGGCAATAGGAATTCTATTTAATTTGTTTAAACTTGCATGTGCCGTTTGTGGATAACTTTGCTCTGAAACGAAATTGCTTGCTTTTATGTCTGTCTGTGTGTGGCACTGGGATGTTTATAAAATATATGGTTTATGTAGACCTATACTTAGTTTGTTCAGTGTTTGTGTGTATGAAAGTGGTGCATTAGCACAATTGTGTGTGGGCGTGTGTGTGTGTGTGTGTGTGTGTGTGTGTGTGTGTGTGTGTGTGTGTGTGTGTGTGTGTGTGTGTGTGTGTGTGTGTGTATATATATATATATATATATATATATATATATATATATATATATATATATATATATATATATATATATATATATATATATATATATATATGTGTGTGTGTTGTGTGTGTGTGTGTGTGTGTGTGTGTGTGTGTGTGTGTGTGTGTAAGGCTGCATAAAAGGCAATAATCTACAAAACTACATTATTTGCATATGCTTTGGGATTAGACTGCCAGACTCCTTCGCCTAGTGTTTAATCAAGCATTTAATCAATTCACCACATGCAGCTCTGTAGAAAGCCTGAAATCACTCATCAAGGTTCAAATCCTACAACCTTTCCAAGCTGACCTGCAACATGTTACAGAATGCATTCATTCAAACACCAAGTTTTTAAAGTAGCAACATAATTTGTTTACTACAGTTCATAACTAATTTGTTTCACCACAATAATGATTCAACCTACAACCAGTTAATGAACACCTTTACGTATTTAATAAAAGAACAAACACAGAACACCATAATAACATGAACATAATAAAGCAGCATGATTTTTTTTCCCATTGTGGCCCTTAGGTGAAGTACATTAAGAACTTTCCCCACTGCACTACACAGAGAAAATCATGTTACTTTTATGCGCAGCCCTGTTAAAGCTGAAGTGTGGAACCTTTTGTCTCCCCCCTCTGGCAGTGAGAGTAATTACACACACACACTGTTAACTGACATACAGTGTAACCAATCAGAGCCAAAATAAGGCATTAAACTGTGAAGAACTGAGTAAGTGAGCAAGGTTGGTTGACAGCAATTTGTGTGCTGCTCATTTAACAACATTAAATTGAATTAAATTAAACTACTCATTCTGAACAAATAGGCTGCATAAGCATCCTTCTGGCACACAGCGCAAGAATGTCGCCACCAAAATCAAACACCACAACTTTGGTATACTGGGAAATTCAAAAAGCTTTTCCTGGCGCTGAAAGGCTTAATCAGCATTGTGTGAAGGTTACGCAATCTAGCTTCAAAGATATATGTCTCTTTTCCACATTAAACTGTCTAAAAAACCACTAGGCTTATGTTATGTATTTTGTTGAGTTGTGTACTTACATTATCCCAAATGTTTCCAACATTGTTCAAACCCAGGGAAATCTTTAATTTAATCAAAGACATGGTCCATGTCATTTAGTCGCAGCTGCCTGTCGATGCCGTCATATCCACTTAGCGCATGCGTTAAGCATTGTTGTTGTCCACCATAAGCGGTCATAAATTGTCTTTTAACCAGTTTAAAGCCACATTTTTACAATAAACTGTTTTGATCTTAGTTGTTTTTTTGTGTATAATTTAACCGGCTGACGATTTTAGTCACAGGATGTCTGGACTAGAAAATTATCAGAGAAACAAGCTGAGAAAACATTATTTGCAGCCCGGCTCACAGCCCCTCAGCCAAATAACCAAACCGCATTGGAGAAACTGATATAGGTAGTGTTTTCACCGGTTTCAAGCACCTGGGGTCTCATTTATAAAACCGTGCATAGGATCCTTACTAAAAGTGTACGTTCGCCCAAAAGCCAAATATGGTGTACGGTACTCACATCTGTAAGCAATGTTCCCTTTATAAATCAGATTACCCACAAGTGTGCGTACGTGAATCAGCCTCTTATCCTGCCCTGTAGTCAATGCAAAGCACCTCATAATGCTGATCGGTATGTTAATGACCCTGACGCAAAATCATGACAACTGGCGTGCGGGGAAAAAGCAAAAAACTTCTCAGACGCTCGGGAATTGTTGCAAATTGAAAAAAATAAATATCAGCCTGTTCTTGCAATGTAGGGAAACCTGATCTATAGACTACCTAGATTAATAATACCGTCCAAAACGGCAGGCATTTCAGCACTCGGGGACAGTTTTGATATACCAGACCTAGATTTAACAGAACTATATATTATATCCAAACAAGCCTTAGTGATAAATGGTGAAGATTATATAGAATATTTATATAAAAAACACTTCGCTGTCTGCCATTTCCCTCTGGAAACCCCCCAGAGTGGCGAGGACCTGTATTTGGACCGGGATGGACCGGGATGGCACGGTTCTGGCGCGTTACCCTCTCTACTGGACCCAATTCAGTACATAGATCGAAGAGCACAGCTTTAGGGAATCTAAATCGGCATATTAGCCAGTCATCGTCATGGTCCCTGAAGCCTCTTTCTCTCCTGTTTCTTCCATTGGCGTAGTCCTCCTGCAGTGCCAGCAGTGCCATCATGCAGCATTACGCAAGGGGGTCACCGCATTTCAACAATTTGTGATTGTTAACACCTTGCCAAAATCACAGCATCAACTGGTGGTATCACCCACACCGAGATACAATTTATCCTGTATTCCATGCAGTCGGGCCATCTCATCCTCCCACGCTCCGTAGCGGACAACGTGACTGTGAGACAGCGCAGATTAAACATTAAGAACGAATTTTTAAGATTTGATTTGGATTTTACAAGGTGTTTATGGAACAATTCTAACTCCGTACAAGCACAAATAACACTGCTGGATTTAATCTTCATGGCAACGTGGATGATATTAAGTGAAAAAATGTGCATGAGGCATCAATACTTGAAAATATTACTTTTACTTTCTGCAGTCTAACATCAGTTCACCACCTCACCATCTGCATCTCCAATTCCCATTGTCTCCAAAATGTGCGTACGCATGGGTCAGAGTTTGTGTGGAGTACCACACATTCTGCCGCCAATTTTGTTTTTTATAAATCACAACCTTTGAGTCGGAAGTGGCGTACGCACATTTTCAGCCCAGTTTTGTGCGTACGCCACGTTTATAAATGAGACCCCTGGTCTGTTTTGGAGAGGAGGAGAACTCTGCAGATAATTTGGCTTCTGATTTATCTGCGTAAACGATAAACACTGAAGGAATCCTAATTGGGAGAAGGTGACTACAATTATGGCATTGCTCAGTATTTTGTGATTGTTTGATTAAGAATGACATATTGTACGTTCAACTAACCTGAAATGGAAAGTCAGAGGTGGAGCACTAACTTTACTGTCCAGCCCAGATCCCACAGAAATGGCTGTAGCCCTACAGTTAAACTTTGCCGTTTGCACAGTCAAGTGACAGAGTGAAGATGTCCCGCACTGACGAAAAGTTCTCCTGTAAATCTCCATCGATTACCTATTGCTGACTCTTAGCTGCAGAGCACTTGGCAAGAGGTTGATTTTGTCTGGGTGCTGTTCAAAGCAGAAATACATCTGGTGATGGGGGAGCATTTTAGGGGGGCAAACCTAAGCAGTGAGCTTTTGCAGTGAGGACAGACAACAAAGCCAAGCAGGAGAGCTTTGGCCAGAGACCAGAGTGCTCCCTGTACTCAGAGTACACCCTTCCAAGTAACACTTGTTCTAGTGCAATTTTCTAAAGAATACCCAACAATAAGAACGTGTACAGATTTCATAGTAGTATTAATACTACCTGCTTCTCAGTTATACACGACTGGTATTGCAGTCTTTTTTCAGTGGTCCTACCGCAGTGATTTAGGTGAGACACCTTTACTAAGGCGAGGACGTCCTGCCAAGGCCAGTAACTAACCAATTAATACATTCACACACAAAAACAAACCCTTAACTGACAAAAATCTGGATTTCCAAAGGATTTCCAAACACTTTCAAGTAGTTCCAATAGTGCTGTGAACATTTCAAGTGGACAAAAAATTAAACCGGTAGTAAAGAAGTAAGTAGTAGTAGTGCTCAGTTAATAAACCATCAGCTAATTCAGACGTTGCTATAAGGAGAGAATGTTGTCATTGTATATTGTCCCTGTAGCAACTGAACTGCAAGCGCCTATACTCACTCAGGACAGTCTGAGGAAGCCACCCTTGTGAATATCAAGTAGTCTTCAGCCTCGTCACCTGCCCTTTTCTCTGCTAGTGACTTCATACATCACAGTGTTGTCTGAGCAGAGTCCTTGGAAGATGGAATTTATATGAGATTACAGTTTTACACTCTGACTGTATTGTCAGCACATCGGAGCGCTTACGAGACTAATTCCTAAGGAATCGACAGCAAAGCTTTAACATGTTCCATATGGTAACTGCATTCTTAAAAAGTGCCCTGCCACACAAAACCGTTTTTACTTGCATTTTTTGAAATACGTTAGGTCCATATATGTTTGTGTTATGTCGTGAATGTGAAAATGAACTGCTACCTCCTCTAGCCACTGAAAAGAAATAAGCAGAGAAATCAGGCCAATTACAAAAGCTGGTCAGTCTGACGTTCATGTTGCCTGAGCTCATTATTATTCATGAGGTAAAGGATGCTGATAGCCAGGCTCTCATTGGCTAGCTGTTAGCCAATCCGAGTCAAGCAGCTTAGCTTGTTGAATATTAATGAGAACTGGCAAAAATCGAGCTGAGTCTTCCTGCAGGCTTTCTATACCACGCTAGAATGGCTTGAAACAAGGTAACCAAGGCATTTTTTCCACAAAAATATGTTACAGAGTCCATGGTAGAACTTAAGACATTACCACCAAGTAATGAAATACGTGTGGCAGGGCACCTTTAAACAGATATTAGCCTGTAACAAATCAACATTTTGGTAAAAGCAAAAAGCAATTTTTTGGATGTGGTCTGTTGTAGAAACCTAATATTCATAATAATAATTACGTTCTATTCCATTCTTCTTAATAGGGCCATTTATCAGGATTGGTTCACTGCTCCCGGTTCAGTATGGACGTCTTACAGTAAATGAACTACTTTGTGGCTTGCATCACGCTGAGTGAACTGTGTGAGCAGCTTTGGAAGAGACTAAGATGAAAGACTAGAGGGTTTTGGACTAATTATTTCTGGTACTTGATAAGTATAACTCGCCATGACCACAGGACTAGCCCGAAGTCTGGCTGTGTGACAGCCACGATCACCTATGTAAGAAGCAGCATGCACATCCAGACAAATCCAGAACAGGTGCCAGACCAGGAGACACTACAAATTAAACAAGGTTAACTGGGCCCATGTGCTTTTTTTGAGCAGCCAGAATCCTTCCACACATGTTCACTCTAGATGATAGTTGCTTTTCACTGGGGAGCCTCATCAATAGCTCTTAAAAGTTCAGTTTACGAATCATTCTCATTTCCTGTGCTATCGCTTTCGTTTGATTTGCCAACATTTACAGAGGTCTGCTATACCATCACCAAACTTGAGGTGCTCAATGGCATTTGGTTTAGATACCAAAACGTGACTCACAACTTGTGGCATGTATCAAAAATGACATTTTGAAACATCAAAATCTCCCTCCACAAATCATGACACTGTGATTCTTGATAAAGTAATTCACAGACCTTGTTGTGAACAGTTTCATTTGGAAATATTTTTTTTACCAAAATACACCCATCAAAGGTCTACCTCTGCACTAGTCTATATCCACGATGTTCCACTTCCGGGATTGTTCCGGAAATTCTGCCGGATGTCTTTCATTTCGCCGGGATGTCTGGTACCTTCCACTTTCTTTGTGTTGGAATTTTAAACTCCAGTGGATTTATAAGGACTATGGTTAACTGCTATTCCGTTCCAGTTCCAGTAATCTGAGTTTTCTGTTGCACGACTAAAACAACTTTTGAATGTACACGTTCCACCCAAACAAGTTCCTTCCTGAGGCTATATTGCACTTAGTGCCGCCCAAGACAATTGTGATTGGTTTAAAGAAATGCCAATAAACCATAGCACGTTTTTCTCCTCTCCCAGAATGCTGTGTGGACTAGCACGACCCTCCTCAGCACTCCTGTGGAGGACGGTCTGGCAATGCAAGACTACCTCTGCACAGAGGAAAGTGTACAAGCACTAATAGATAAAGTGTTTGCACCACTGACGACAGGCAGTGAATTTAAGATAAAAAAGGCAAGATTATCGTACGTAGAAGATGCCACGGTATAGTCTTCATGGTATTTGTGCTCAAAGTCTGTGTGAAATTAGTATCTAATTCACCAAGGAAGCAGCTAATAAAGTAAAAACACTGCATGTAGGGCAAACTGAGGCAGAGCTCAACGATGCAGTGGTGGAATCTACCAAAGGTGGAACAAGCTCAGAAAACAAAAGAAAATCAGTTTAGCGGTACTGAAATAGAAACCCCTTATCAACAAAGTAACAAGCTACCCACATTTTGTACAATGGTGCAATTCTGAAACTTATCTAGGCATCCACTGTGCATAACATGAATGCAGTGGAAGTTACTACACACATTTTAAGGAAATTAAAAAAGTCAATTGAATGACATAAATGCCCAAAGAAAAATAGTTGCTTATGGGGAAAATAACGGAGCAGCTTGTTGTCGACACTCACTTTAGAGCCTTTGAAGGAGGCAGACAGCACTGACACAGCTGATGTCACTCAAGGTATTAATACACACTTTTAGTGAAGGATTCTTTTTAAAAAGTGGAACCACCATAGATTCTATAGTGGTAGCAAAGAGACATATTGTATTTAACTGTTAAGTTTTTTTTATATTCATATTCTGTTGGTAATTTAAGATACACTTTAATTCTAGTGGGTTTTTATTTTATGTATGTATGTATGTATGTATGTATGTATGTATGTATGTATGTATGTATGTATGTATGTATGTATGTATGTATGTATGTATGTAATTTGTGATTTCAAGGGTTTCAATTTGTGTCTCAACTTGTTTCTACTTGAATTGTGTTGCATTTCCACTATATCTATGTATATAATACATACGTTTTCGTCTTTGTGTGGTGCAAACCTGTTTGCTTTTAGAGTGCTATATAAATTAAATAAACTTAAATAAAAATGATTTAACTATAAATGAAGTGCCTTCCACCAAATCTTGGATTCCATATGCTGTACAAGCAAAAGATAGCAAAGCAAAGATGCACTTCAGATGACAAGTGCACTGTTCTTCCAACTGACGTGGCTGTTAGACAAATTACTTTCTTATTTCTATGAGTGAATCTGGCCCAGAGTGGTCCTCTCTTCAGAATTAATAACAGAGCCTGCTTGCCAGCCTCCACAGCCTCCATGTTAAAGTACTCAAGGAGAAAATGTCTATATTTTGTGATCAAAAAGTCTTCCGAACTAAACAACAAGATACTTTGTTCTTCATTGCCTTATGATCCATATGTTTTCTTAACTGATGCTATCATCAGCAGGACAACATCAATATTCAATTAGAGCTGGAACAATTCCAAAAGTTACTGCACAATTAATTGTCTCAGAAATGATTGCGATTAACAATGTAATTGTCTCTTTCAGTGAGATTAAAACATATTGTTATGTATTACTTTTTCAAACCATTTTTGAATGAATTCCAAGTACATCTTTTTGTTATATCACTGTTATATGACCCAGATAATGTAATAACACAGATAAACAGCCTATAAAGCCTCTTTATTATCACACAACATTGTATTATTTTCTAAAATTAACATAAAATGGACAGTAGAACATTTATTCTCAAAGAAATAGAAAACAAAGCACCAAATAGACACTTATATAATTACAATTTGGCATATCTTAACAAAATCAACAATTACCTTCAACAAATCATACCCCTTAGGACCTTAGCTAACGTTAGCAATTCATTGCGGTTAAACAAAGAAACTGTGATTCCGTAAAAAAAATTGTGACTAGACAATTATTTAATAATTGTTACAGGCCTATTTTCATTGCCTTCCAAAACAGTTACAAATCACCGATAGAAAAAAGGATTCATATGTCAGTTTTTCCATCTGACACCACTATAATTAAAGATCAGTTAGGTTTAAGGGGCTCCATCAGAAGAGCTTGTGTGACGGTAGCCTCGGGAACCCCCTCAGCTCTCTGACATGCAACCATTTCTCTAACTTTCCCAAACTAACCATCTGACATTTACACCCACTTCGTTTGTTACAAAACTAATTCTGTCACTTGTCATGTGAACAACTGGGTGCAAACGTCAGCCACAATCTTCTGAACATAGCCATACTGAGAAATAAATTGTGTGGTGCTGATAGTCTCACTTAGCTTTGTATCAACTCATTTGGCTTTGGCTTGAATGTAATGGATGTCCATTAATATCAAAAAAGTATATGCACAAAAAAAAAAAAAAAAAAAAAAAAAATATAAAAAAAAAAAAAAAAAAAAAAAAAAGAAAAAATGGAAAGCATACAGTATCAACTACATATTCTGATATAAAGTTTTAAGATATGAGATTTTGCAGCGTATAGTTGGTGTGAGGTTTCACCATTCAGTTCAGTTCCTCTGTTACTGGGCCATCTCATTCCCCAAACCCCTTGTTAAGAAGCATACAAAAACATGAAAAAACAATTATGCCTAAGCTTCTTTTCCATAATGAATCCAGCCCCAACATTTGTGGTAATTGCTGTCATTATTATGTGCTGTTCATGTGTAATGAATGTGAGATGGCTGCTTCGCCACAGTCAAAAGAGAAGGAAAGAATAGATTTTTGTTGACAAATTGTCTTTAGAGATTGTAATGATTTCTGACCATGAATGATGTGCACACTTGATGACTTCTAATCTTTGTATCTGCACACCCCTGTACATTTAACTCCTCATATTATTAGGAGAACATTCAGCAACACACTCTTAAGATTTCTCTTCTCTCAGAGCGATGGTCTGTGTTTCATTCGTTGAATCTACATTTGATTAGTTCTCCAGCTATTTGCTTTTACTATTTCCATATGATGAAAAGATGAATAGAATGAGAATCTTAATTTAAAAAAGCAAATATGCACACACAACTGTACATGCGCCATTGCAGAATCCCATTAGTAGAACAAATTATAATTGTACACACTTTTTTCTTACAATTTTACAATATTTGTTTTGCATAATCAATAAAAACATTTTTTATATGTATATTTTCACGTACTGTTTCGCGGACAATGCAACCACTTAACCTTGGTGCAAAATCACCTTGCTTTTGCAAAAGTGGAAATCAAGAGGAGTATGATCACATTCGAAGGAACTCACGGAGCTCTTTCTGTTTCATTAAAATATGGACTAGCCAAGATGAAGTCACAGCCTTCGCTGCTCTCTTCATAATTACACCCACTTATTTTTTTCACCTCATCACTTTATGTCCTTGACAGCCTGTGAGTTTTTAATCTACTGTAGGATTTAACCTTCTTTACTGGGCTGTGAATGCGTGCTCTGCTCACATGTTGTAATCCCATCCCTGTCCAACACTTTTCATTCCTTTTCTACTCAATAGTTACACTCCAAAATCAGAAAAGGATTTATTGCTAAGTAAGTAACACTTAAAAAGGAATTTGCATTGGTGGTTGGGGCATACATAAACATATGAAACATTTATATGAAATAAACAATAAATACAGAAACAAATACAAATGAAATCAGGCCAGCTGACAGTCTTGCCTGGGCCCGGGACGAGATAAGCTTAGATGGGCCCCCCGCGCCCAGATCTCTCCTTTTCCCTTGCTTTTCCTCTCCTCTGCTCTTCCTCTCCTGTTCCTCTCCTCTTCCTCTCCTGCTCCTCTCCTCTGATCTTCCTCTAATCTGATCTTCCTCTCCTCTCCTCACATCTCTCACTGAAATTAAGTGTGTGATCAGTCTCTGATCCATCCTGCTCAGGCCCCTCCCGCATCTCTCTCTCTCTCTCTCTCTCTCTCTCTCTCTCACCGATAGCCTGACTCTGTCCCTCCGTTGCGGGGCAGCGGGCCCCTCCCGCATCTCTCTCTCTCTGTCTGTCTCTCCCCCCTCTCTCTCTCTGTCTGTCTCTCCCCCCTCTCTCTCTCTCTCTCTCTCTCTCTCTCTCTCTCTCTCTCTCTCTCTCTCTCTCTCTCTCTCTCTCTCTCTCTCTCTCTCTCTGATAGCCTGACTCTGTCCCTCCGTTGCGGGGCAGCGGGCCCCTCCCGCATCACTCTCTCTGTCACCTGACAGCAGCTGGATCTCTCTCCTCTCTGTCTCATCCTCTCTGACAGAGCTACCAAACTCAACTCTTTCTGTAAAAGAGAACGTGTTGTGTCAGGCTTTTATACAAGCTAATGGACGTTAACATGAGAGCTGGCCTGTTAGCTTACGTTACATGGCTGAAATGCGTCGGCTCGCGCTGTTTCTTACCTTGCTCTACGTTGACAGTTCCAGCTTCACCGTCACCACCTTTTTTTTTTTTTATATTTATTTAGAAAATCTCTAAGGCCTCTATTTTCTTCTTCTCTTTTCCTTCCTTTTCTGAGCACCGGACTTGTGCTGACCGGAAATTTTGAGCGTACTGAACTTCAACAACATCAAATTTTGATCAGTGGCCAAACCATTTTTGTGTTGGGGGTGGGGGGGTTCTTGACCACTATTTCAAGGACAATTAGGAAGAAAACAAATAAAAAGCTTTTATGTTCTCCAATATTACATATTTTTTTCCACAAATTCCACAAAATTTTTTTTTTTCAATTATTCCATAATTTAATGAGGGCCCAGTTCTGGGCCCCCAGTTCTGGGCCCCCAGTTCTGGGCCCGGGACAACAGACCCGTTTGTCCCCCCCTATCGGCGGGCGTGAATGAAATATCTGTTTAACATAAGAAAAAAAGAGGCTAAATTGTTTCATGCAGAATGTGCAAAAATGTTTAGGAATGTCGGGTTGGGTACCGAGTTCCATACTTTTTTTAGGCACCGACCAAATCGGCTCTAAAGTATCGAGTATCAAAAAATGCCTCGTCGTTCAATACCCAATTTCAATACCTAAGGAGTAAATTTCATCAGCGTCCGTGAGCCAATCAGCATGCAGCATGCTTCTACCAAGATCTAATAATGGTGATTGGCTGTCTTACATTACACGTCGTAAAGGCAGGCAGGTAAAACTTAAACACAGAGACGGGGCTCATGTAGTAGAAGCTAAAAAATAAATAAAACGATTTGTGCCGTAATGTGTAATTAGGGCTGGGCGATATGGGGAAAATCAAATATCACAATATTTTTGATATTGTAGTGTGACTATTGGTGCTTTCACAAAATATTAACACAATGAGATTTTTGAAAAATAATTATTAATAATGTGGATATAATGACTAAGTGGGTAAAGGCAAATAATAGAACAATTACAACAGTCTGGTAAGTTCAGAAAATGACGTAAGTTTACTGTAATGCAGCCTTTAAAACCAGTAAATTGTAAATTACACAAGGTAAACATATTTGCAGTGACCAGTGCCACGAAACAATGAGTCTCATTTAAAATGGAAATATCAATGGAAATATTAAAAATTAATAATACATGTTCTCCTCTTTAACAGCCTGACCATCACAGCCTTTGGGGAACTTGCAGTTCAATCAGTGATGGATTCAATGTTTTAAGGCATTTAACAAAAAGTAGTTATAATTATTACAATTAGTATAGTATAACTAATGAACTAATTAGTATTGCATTCATGTATATACTTTGCAGAAATCTCCACTAAGACATACATTCCACCAAACATAGGAACTCTTTTTTTTTGTCAAACAATATGCTTGATTTTGCCTTATTATAGAAACTTTTTTGCAATAAAGACATAGCAATTTTCACTCTTTCTGCATAAAGCCTCATAAGTGGATTTATTGAAGAATAAGTCTGATAAAAATGTTTCTGGCCAACTATCTGGCTCTTTGCTCAGAGAAAAAAATATTTAAAGCTACCATTCTTACTTCTGAGAAGCCCATTTATATAGCAATTACATCAGAAGAGGTACTACCTGAGTCATTTGCCCTTTGAAAACGTATTCCTTGTGGGCCAGTAGAGTGTTTTTACACACCAGTAAAATCGTGCAATCTGTTTAGCTTCATTCATCAGAATGTAAATGCAACACTGCAAATGATTCAGCCAGTAAAAAAGATGGGGGAGACTAGGCATTGACCAGTGAATATCCTTTTTTTAATTGAAAGACATACAATAATAGAACTCCATGGGTATGTGCAGGGGAGAAAATAAACCAAGGGACTTATCAAGTAATCCGCAATGCAAAAAAAAAAAACAGTATTATGAACCAAAATTATTTATTGCAATCTTACGTTGTAATATATTGTAGTGCTGCTCGATTATGAAAAAAAAATAAAAAATAAAAATAAATCATACTCACGATTATTTTGGTCAATATTGAAATCCTGATTAGTTAACACGATTACTCATTGACTTTTGCAAAGATGTTGCAATTATTGAACTTAAAATACGGCGAAACAGTTAAACGAAAAAAACTGAAATTTCCCTCAATAGTTTTCCCTTTTGAACTTGTTGAATTTCCCCTTTAGAACACAAGACAAAATAAGTTGCAAATACTTGCAAAACGTAATGTGCAAAAAAATAGTTTCTCAATTACATTGTTTTTGGGATTGTTAGGAGCCAAAATCGTAATCGCGATGAAAATTTGATTAATTGCACAGCCCTTATATACTGAGTTTTCTGGTTGCTTTTTAATGCTGGGTTTATATAGTATAGCTACTGTAAATATTCTGGTCAACTATGTACAGTACAGGCCAAAAGTTTGGACACACCTCATTCAATGCGTTTCCTTTTATTTTCATGACTATTTACATTGTAGATTCTCACTGAAGGCATCAAAACTATGAATGAACACATATGGAATTATGTACTTAACAAAAAAGAGTGAAATGACTGAAAACTGGTCTTATATTTTAGATTGTTCAAAGTAGCCACCCTTTGCTTTTTTATTAATAAGTGAAAAAATTCCACAAATTAACCCTGACAAAGCACACCTGTGAAGTGAAAACCATTTCAGGTGACTACCTCATGAAGCTCATTGAGAGAACACCAAGGGTTTGCAAAGTTATCAAAAAAAGCAAAGGGTGGCTACTTTGAAGAATCTAAAATATAAGACATGTTTTCAGTTATTTCACACTTTTTTGTTAAGTACATAATTCCATATGTGTTCATTCATAGTTTTGATGCCTTCAGTGAGAATCTACAATGTAAATAGTCATGAAAATAAAGAAACACATTGAATGAGAAGGTGTGTCCAAACTTTTGGCCTGTACTGTAGTTTGTATATAATCATAAGATTAATGCTTAAAAAAAAGAGGCAGTGTGTGTTCCAGTGTGACGTATTAAGGATATATTTTTATTCTATGTTCAAGCTATAATCTTACAGCATGTGTTCGGACTCTAATGGTAAAGCAGCAGGTTGCCTCCATTCTTCCTTGACAAACTTGAACTCTGCATGATCCAGTGAGATTTGCCTCTACATTGGTTGTATAATACTGCAATAAGTGATTTTGCCATGACTGTGCTAACAGCAGCTTTTGTCATAAAAGCTTGAGTCTGTCTTTTAAACAGTGAGATTTAAAATAGTGCTAGAATGTGGATTTAACCTGAGCAGGTGTGGGTGTATCATTATATCATCCAGAGTTATTTTAACTATCCGTCCCGCGGGCGCATGATGATAAACAAAGAAATAAATGTGTTCTTTCAGCCAGATCTTTCTCTGGCTTAATATAGTATAATCCTGTTGTCAGCTGTCTTTCCTCATGGGTGGAGCTTAAACAATATAATATTAACCACCGTGTAGCCTGACATGGAATGGTTAAAGAGTAGGATTATACAAAATAAAAAAAATATATATAAAAAAAAAACATCCCTACAACCGATACAAGTCATTTTACTCTTTATTCTGAGATTATCCTGAACACGGAAAGCAGCCGTGGTCCCATCAGGAGAGTGGCTGAATGGGATGGAAAGGAAAGGAGGGATAGAAGAGATGAGACGGACAGATGTCTACTTCACATTGCACTTTAATTCTAGGATGAAAAAAAAAAATAAAAAATCTCTCGCAATCACATTGAATCGGTCATGCTACAGCTACAAGGAGAAAATGTACATGTTCTAAAATGGCACTTCTGTTTTACATTTTCTCTCGACTGTGATGCCGATATTATGTTATTCTAGGAATCTAAAGCACTGACCTTTGAGAAAGAGTGTCAGTCGAACTCTATAATCTTCCAGTGATTCATGCTCAGTTGCCCAACATATACAGCACTGCCCTCTATGTTTAAAAAAATAAAGAAATAAAAATGCAACACAGAGTTACTTTTAATTGCATAACATCTGTTATGTTGTTGTGGCATCAGATGTCCAACATCTGATATCAAGGACATTGCACTGAATTTCAATGAAGTCAAAGTGCACGAAATTATTTTACTGCTACTGTGTAAAAATGAGGCTGGCCATACATATTCATTGGGTTTGCACGGAAAAAAAGGGATTAGATAAAATGGCAAAACAAAACTGATAATACACTATTGAATTGACAATCTGACTGCATCCTGGCGGGTTCTATCTCGGAGTGTTAGTATGACATGATGGAGGTCTCACTATCCTGCAGAATGTAGCCGAATGTTCAGTCAGCTGTGGCAAGGACTAATGTGAGCTTTCTTTTACATTCAACTCCCCTTGGAAAAGGCAGCCACATGACAAAACTGAACAGCTGAGTGGGTGCGTAAATCAAACTGCTGAAATGACACAAAAGCAATTTAATTCAACTTTGCCTTTGCTTTTGCCAAACAGGTGCATAACCAACATTTAATAGATAAAAATAAATATCATGCAGGCTTGACAAGATAACTGTACATTGTGAAACAAAGTGAAGGCAACAGTACCCTTAAGGGGCCAGGACCTAAATCAAATTTGGTTTTGCTCAAGCAGTTGTAGTCTTGTCAGCACCAACACATCCTGTAGGAATGTCCAAATCATTTCTTCATTCCCAATCCCAATTGAATCCTATATTTAGTTATGTTTTTCTCCTATAAAAAAAAAGAAAAAAAAAAGCTGCACAACTAAAGTAAGCCTACATCACATAGTCCGCTATGGTGTAATATTTATGGGAACAGAAGTTTCCGTCTTAAAGACAGGAAAGTTTGGACAGCTTTTTTTCCTCCCAATCATGAATTAAAAAACTTGACTACTGAGGTTCAAAACAAATCCTCAACCTTGAGCAGCACTTTGTACCTTTGTACCTTCAGAACATCTCAGGAATAGGTGAAAATATATATTTTTTAACCCAATATGAGTACGACTATGTCTTTATAGCTTACTTTCATACACTATTAAGCCCTTTCACACATGCATCGCAAACCTGAACTTATCTAGACATTACCCGGCGGAGCTGTATGTGGGAACGCAAATGTCCGGATCATTAAGCGGTGTTTACCCTGTCAGCCCCCTAGTACAAAGTCTGAGTAATCTCTGGTTGAGCCCAAAGTGTGAGGATTCACAGCAAGCGAGTGGGTGTGTTGATGATGTTTCATCCGGCTCACACAAAACCGGAAGAAAACAAACATCCAAGGGTGAAGAAGACGGGTGATTTTACACTAAGACGGCAGTAAAAAATGTCTAACTGGAGAGGCAACGAGTTCAGGAACTTCTGTCTGTAAGGGCCAACGCCGAAATCAGACAAATTCAAGGAACAGCAAGAGACTTTATGACCAAATTACTAACGGTTCCATAATGTGGTGAATCACCCCTTGTCTAAACCAAAGTATTTATTTCCAGAAAGTGAGAACGTATCCGAGACGGGCAATCTCCTGTTGTGTGCTATATGTGTGAAAAGGGAAACTCCGGACTATGTCAGGACCTGATTCCTCAGACATTGTCCGGAGTTCATATGTGAAAACGGCTCTAGTGTGCATTTCAATAAGAGATAGTTGCAGGGACGTCGTTAGGCCTATTTTAGGGGGGCTGAAGCTACCCTAAAATGTTCCTAAGCCCCCCTAAATAATAATAATAAGAACAACAATATCAATAGCCGTATCCTCATTCATATTTAGCAAATGATATATATCCAGCTACAAAAAAATAGCCGAAAAGTCGGAAGTTAGACAGAAGTACAAAGAGTCGTCGTGCTATCAAGATGATGCACTGCACCGTCTCGTTGCATTGGTGTGAACTGGCAGCTTTCAGCGCATTGCAAGTAACTGGGGGATTCATCTCGTCTCGGCGCTACTCTTTGGTCTGAACTTGCTATGCACCCTCCCCCCCAAAAACACACACACCGATACACACACGTTAATGGTGAAAGGAAGATTGATTACACCTAGTGTGATACAGAGTGAAATTGTTTTTAATGACCTGCTTACCTTTAGCTACGTTTTCTTCAGGTTAACGAAATGGGATATTTTGGTTTGCTATGGAAAACTAAAGTCTAGCTAGAGTGCACGAGGGAAATCCAAGAAATGGTTAACTTAGCAAGCTAATCACAACTCTTTATTCATTGCCAATAATATAGCCTATCTCTATAGTAGGCATATTCTAGAACAATATGAATCCCCATAGAATGTTGTTTTCACTGAAAACTAAATGTCATAGGGTCCCTGTTAATGCTATTGTACCGGTGTATCCTTCAATTCACTGAGCAGATGAGATGGATATTGGAAGACATTTCAGCAGAGAGAAAGAGAAGCAGGAGATTGGCAGAGCAGCTGATTCTGAGGGAGCCGGCGTGATTGAGGTCAATAGTGGTCTATAGGTTTAAGGATTGTTTTGTAACAATAAGCATTTGTTGGCAGGTCTAGGTACTATGCATAGCCTAAACTAAATTATTTCATTATATTTATTATATATGCTAGCTATATTCTAACCAATTTAACTTTCTTCATTCATTGGTTGTGATAAATTAAATCAATATGTAGATGTTGCCTAAATGTAGGCTAGGCTAAAGATGAGCACATGCCCACAGATACACATGTGAAAATAAAATGAAAGCAATCCTACATACACTACATATATACAGTAATCATTACTCCAAATCTTTTATTCCTTCCGCCATCAGGTTATTGTATTTAGACAGTAGCAACTTTAAATAGGATCCGTATTAATATCTTACATGATAAAGTATACAGTGATGCCTATTATGCCTATTTTTTTCTCTTTTTCTTGTACTGCTATTTGTCATATTTGTTTAACTTACCAACTTATTAGCTGTCTGGCCTCTGTCAGTTTTTGGACATTTTGGATGTTGTTTCATGTGACCAATTTGCATTTCGAAGTCATGAAATTAGCATCAGGGTTTTTTTGTATCTTAAAGGATAAGACCGAAGGAACAGAGTAGAAATGGAAGAAGAGGATAGGTCTGTCACTTTTTACTTGTTAACATATTGGTTTCTTGACTGGTTGTTGACATAAGTGTAGCTCTAATACAGTAACAAAAGATGTGAGTGCAAAGATTTTGCAAACGCAGGTTACAAATACCCTGGGGGCTAAGCCCCCCTGTCTTTCAATCCTAGGGACGTCTCTGGATAGTTGTGAACTTTATTTGCAGTTCATTCATGCACAAAACAGATCAGAGACACTATGCATTGATTAAAATTGGCTAGATCTGTATCAATCTGGATCTGTTTCTTTGGTCACCAACAACCCTAATCAAAAGAGTTTAGTTTTAATGCTCGGAAAGAGAGATTCCCAGTCTGCCAATGTACTTATTACACACTTAAAGTGCACAGCTCTCCACATCGTTTTCCACCTACTCCCTTTCCCTATTACCACCACCTCCCCATGCCTCGCTCTAAGTTTGATTAAGAAAAATCCAGTGGGGTTGTTACAGCACAAACTTGATCCATGGCCGAAGGCTGACTCTACTCTGCTGCGTCAGAGCCAGAGATTTTGCGGAAGCCTTCCTTTTCCCTATTCCCACCTCTTATTCATCACTTTCATTACAGTCTGGAAAAAAACTCAACCTAGTGAGAGGTCTAATTACACAGGGGAGCCGGTTGGGCAAGGCCACCCTCTGTCTAAGGACATGATACAGGATTAAATGATTCACAACACTTATCACATAAAAAAAAAAACACTAGGATTTAAGAGATTTTTATTAAAAATGGTATAGACAGAATCTGTATTTTCTAAAAATCTCCTATTGCCAACCATAATCTCATCATCTGTTTTGTTGTTTTTTTACACCATTCAGTTGTACAAAATGTCTTCAGAAACTGATTTACAACATTATAGATAGTGGAATATTTTTAAAACTACCATGGGAACTACGTTTGTGTATCCCACCAGCCAGGACGCCAAATCAGGCCAGTTTATAGTATGAGAAATTGTTGTGTTATTGGGGTGTATATATAAACTTGGCATAATAGCATAGATTTACTAGAATGAATACAAATCTATGAATTACAAATCACATCTGTGGGTAGCAAAGTATCTATACAGAGAATTGGACATATGTCAGAAAACCCATTTGAGGATTATTATCCAAGAATTAAAAAATAAAACACTAAAAGGAGACAGAACTGATGAGATTCTAAGGCAACTCGCTCAAGAGGCACTTTGGAACAAATGCATCTTAGAAAATATGGACATTCACCAAAATATCTGAGTGCCTAATTTTGCTCGCGGTGATAGGTTCAAGTAAGCTTAATTCAAGCACTATTATAAAAATAATACAACACCCTGTTGTAATCTATGCGCCTATGCCTTGTCTTGCCTTTGTTCTACAAAGCAACATGATGAGCTTTAATGCTAATGCTTCGACAGTTTAGTGCTAATTTGGGGTTACAATTTGTGAGCCCTGGCAAAGCCTGCAAACCTCTGTACAAGGTTAAAAGTGATGCAGCAGATGGTCTCTATACCTATGCCCCGCAATGGTACATGCACAGTAAAATTTGATGGAAATGTTTTGACAGAGCAACAAATTGTGAGCCTTGTACTAGCTTATTTTCTAGGTAAATATAAAGAGGAGCTTGTTCTCTTACCAGCAGTCACACTAAAGCAAAGACACAGCCAAAGGGTTTGAAATACAATTGCTCCATATTTCAATTCCAACACTATCCAAGCTGAAAGAAAAATGTAATGTGGGCTTTAACATAGTTTAAGATACTGGCTAATGGTCACAGGAAAAGACAAGCATGGCAGATAACATTGCATGAAGTGTGGTGTGCTTTGCAGAGATAACTGTGTTAAGGTCAAGTACCATTGTCTTTAAGTGTAAACAGCTTGGAACATCATGCTTGCATGCCCCAAGAGATCGCAATCAGAAGACGCTAGAATCACACCATGAAGCCACATTGTATGCTTCCAAACTAAAAGGTTAATTGCTCCAGGCATACAAACAACCAACAGTGAAGTGCAGCGGTAGAATGTAACTTCGTACTTTTACTCAACTACTGTACAAATTTGACTTACTTTCTACATTTTTTACCTTTATTTATTCAGGGAATGTTTACTGAGCTTCTCTTTTGCAGGAACGCCTTGATCACATTCAGTTATACTTTCACACCTGGAAGCTGCCCAGTACAAACCCAGTCCTTTTTACTCCACTACATTAATCAGCTTTAGTTCCCCAATTAAGATGTTTGCACACAAAACACATATAGTTTATAAAATACAATGTTTTATTATACATTTAACTACCCAACAATATACAGTATAGGCCTACATATCCAGCTGAAATGATTAGCTGATTAATCCCTTAGTTGATTGACAGAACAGTTTTGACCAATCCTAGTTTCTAAGAAGTACGTTTTTCTGATGATAGATACTTTTGCTTAAGTAACATTTTCTATGCAGGTCTTTTACTTGTAACAGAGTAATTTTACATTGTGGTTTTATTAAAGAATCTGAATACTTCTTCCACCGCTGGTGAAGTGTCATCCCAGCTGCTCCCTGACAGTATTGTATTGTATTTCCCTGTCCTGAGAACATTTGACTGTATCAGTGATACCAGGTAAAACGGCACAAGCCACACTTTCTTTCAGACGCAAATTAATACTGACAGTTTTATTGGGCAAGAATAAATTAGATCATCTATGCTTTATATAAAAATTCTGAATGAAGGAGCAAGCAGCAAAAAGTTAAGTGCAATCACCCCAGAAAATGAAGCACCCTCGCAATACTGAAGTAAAATAATCATATCTAATGCAGGCTATGATCCATATGCAATGGCAGTTTCTATTATTGTATAATTCATGTCACATGCTCAGGAGATTAATTCTCTGAACTTGCAAGACAAGTTTTGCGGCGAATCAAAGGTTTGCTGATAAATGTTATCATAAATGACAGATGTTGCAGGATGAACACAAAGACTAGTCCTATCATGGACCGACACTGTCTGTAAAACTTCACTAAGACCTGCTCCTGGGACTTGAGATTGACGTCCTCATGATTTGGTGATGATTTGGTGATAGAAAACATGGGGATGTTGTCCTGAGGGAAAAAAGTCTCTCTGTGGCTCACATGGAGGAAGGCAGCGAGCATAAAAGGAAATAAGCTGTTGTCATGAAAATGCATAGCCCACACAATCCTCCCTTACTCCCATCTGCACAGCTACAGCCTAACCAGAGTGACGTCAATGTGCAGATTAGAGCCCCCAGTCCTCCCCATCTCTTCCGTTTTTTTCACGCCTAATCTGTATTTTTCATGAAACCTCTGCGATGCTGCATTCACAGCCTAGGAGATAGCTTTGAATAGACATAAGGAATGGAAGAATCAAACCAAAACGGCAAAGCAGTGATTTGGGATATTTACAGTTACATACTGTGTGCAGGATAGGATTCTTGTTTTATAATAAGTGGTGGAATGTAACTAAATATATTTACTCAAGTACTGTACTTAAGTACAAATTTTGACTACATGCCACTCTCTACTTCTACTTCGCAACATTTCGGAGAGAAATATTGTACTTTTTACTCCACTACATTCATCTGACAGCTTTAGTTATTAGGTACTTAACAAATTAAGCTTTGTGCACACAAAACACATGTAGTTTATAAAACACAATGTTTTATTTTAAATTATAGCCAACAATATCGATAACGGCCTACAAGTCCAGCTGAAATGATTAGACCATTAAACACAGAACGGTTTGGATCGTTTACAGTTTCTAAAAATGTTTTAAGTAATTTTACTTTTAATACTTTAAGTTCATTTTCCTGATGATACTTACATACTTCTACTTAAGTAACATTTTCAATGTAGGTCTTTTACCTGTAGGAGTATTTTTACAGTGTGGTATTAGTACTTTTACTTAAATAAAAAGGATCTAACTACTTCTTCCATCACTGTTTATAATTAAGAAAAGGAGTAGAGATAATAAGCATATATTACATATATTAATATCAACTGGAACTATAAGGATTGGTCAGGTAAAAAAAACAAAATTAACTCATTCCACATAATTCCACATAAATGAAGAGGTACGTTACAAGGGCTTACTCCAAACAGACATATTCTGACTATATTGATTCAGTGTTATGTCCCCATTTAGTTTCCTTGAATTTTCAATGCTGCACCTCCTGCTAAAGCAAGTGATGCTGACCCTACCGTGTTTCCTTACAACATAACCTTGATAAAGAGTGTACATAGTGTATGCTAACACAGACAACACAAGGACAGCCGCGTTTTATCTTTTCAAACTGAGGTCACAGTGATGTTGAATAATTCCGCTTGCTCAGGTTCTTCATCTTCTTAAAAAAAAAAAAAAAAAAGAGCAAACTGCAAAGAATCAGAATGTCTGTATATGAAAAATGCATCTGTGCACAGCAGTGTTACTCCTGGAAGCTTAAGCCCCCTGTGATAAACCAGGAACGCGGAGATAAGTGTCACGTACAGTATACATGGCACTTCTCAGAGTCTTTAATAAGGAGGCTAATGTTGGGACACAGTGGCAGAGCATTTGTTATTACTCCGCAGACATGTTTGAAGACGATAAGTAAAAATCGCATAATCCACATTAGCATGTAGGGACAAAAGTGAGGGAAGAATGAAGTAAAGATGCTGATAAAGCTCGTCAAGAAACCCCTGCTTATTCTGACTGCCAATTCAGAAAAATCTAAATCAAAATGACATATTCATGAAAAAGATATAATTTACAGATAACATTTCTGGTAAGGGAACATACAGTATGACACGGTTTGGAAAATGGTAACTGTAGGTCACAAACTACTATGTCAGACGTTCTCTAGCCCATCTTGGGAGACCTTACTGAGCAAAGTTTCTCTACTCTTTCTCCTATCTCTGCAAACCACCAGCTGTTGAGGGAATCAAAGTTGCTTCAAACTCCCACGCAAGCCAGAGCCATCAGCAAGCCAGCCTATATCTGCGTATGAGGGACTTCAAGGGTAGAAAGGGAAATTGCTGTTTGAACTTCCTTGCCCCAAGCCTTTAGTTATCTGTACTAATCACAGGCTTTATCATTTGATCATGTGGAGAATCACTGCTGGAGAATCACATGTATTTCAGCCATATCGGCGCAGGAAAGCACATTTTCCCCCTCTTTCCGCATTCCATGCAAGACGCTGTTGCAGTGGAAGCGGGGGAGGACAAATTTGTTGTGATGGTTACAGATTCTGTTGCATTATTTGCATTGTGGGAGATGTTTGCCCTGTTGTTGACCCCTTGGGCCTGAGGCTACCAGGCAACGCGTTACCTCAGATGCAAACCCCAAAGCTGAAGATGCCAGCTGTTAATAAATTATGTTAATGGGTTTTCCAATAACTGATTCCCTGCAAACACCACACTTTGGCTCATCCAAAATGTCAAAGAGATGATATGGTTTCACACATTTACCTGAAAAGCAGATAGTTGGCATGTATGCTAATGCTCAGAATATGTTATTCTTTCACATGTGGCTTATCACTGTCACAGACATTTCAGGGTGTCACGCTGTTGGGACGAATGCCTTTGAAGAAACTAAAAGCCAGAATTTCTTTCAAGATCAACACCCGCACCTCAATGTGAAAAGCAAATGCATGCATGGTTGAGAGGTGTGAAACTGCTTCAGGACCCGCTGTTGGAAAATTTGTAGCAGCAAGTGTCTGAGTTTTGTTAAATAATAGCAAAACAAGTTTATTCAGTCTCAAAAAAAAAAAAAAAGCCCCGCGGAGCTCAGTTAGGGCAGCGGCATTTGGATGTCCAGCAACCCAGAAACAGTGACTTTGCGCCGGCCGCAGAGCCCCGCGGGCTGCCGATATCTCTGTGCCCGAGTAGCAGTGCTTCGGCTGTAGCCTACTTCCACCCAATATAGTCCCAAGTCAATATCTGCCTAGGAAATCGTCTAGTCTTAATCTGCATTGCTATTTTTACTCGTTGGGAATACGCAGGCCACAAGAAGTAATTAGGTTTTGTTTTTGTTGGGGTCACTTTTGCTCACGACATGCTAACGGCAACAAAGGATTCCATTCATTACGCTAAGCTAAGGTAGCGGCGGCGCCGCCGGACTAAGACAATGCATGCACTGAGACAAAAATGCGTTTGCCCACCTATATAAATATAGAGGAGACAGTGAATAACCCTATTTCAACAAACGGTGGCATATTCCTTTAAGACTTCTACAGTACCAACACAACAATGGAGGTGAATGGAATTGTGTTTGTGGTGGTCAAAGAATTTTACAATTTGAATTGGAGGTCATGAAACAGTGTGCTGGTTAATCCTGATAATGAGACCTCAATGTGGCGAGAGCCTTCAATATTCTCTACCTTTGGTAGAAAATATAAAATAAAATAAAAAAATGTTGTTATTCCCCATTTTCCCCCTTCTTATGATTTGGGTGAACGGACTGATTCTGTGTCCCTGTGTTATTGGTTCTGTCATCCCTTGGTATCTGTGTAGCTGTATATGAGTAGATCTAAAAAAAAAAAAGTATTTATATATATATATATATATATATATATATATATAAAAAAATACTTTACCAGTTTATATTTTCATCCTCAATGCAGGGGTGTAAATGTATCCAATATTTTGCTGCAATATAGCTAACCCAATATCATGGGTCAGGAATGTGTGTTTGGATCTCAGGCGACAAAAACTTTTACATGTTGCACGTGGTTGTGCTCCAATTTATTAATTACTTCCGTGTTCTCCTCCTTATCGAACAATGCAGGTGAGGGAGGATGGCAGCCAACCCTTTTCATTCCCTAAGCCATTGGGCAATCCAATCAAATCAAGTAATCCCGGTCATAATTATATAGCGCCCTGATATTACGTTTCACTGGCAGATACATTACGGCAGCTAAAAATGCTCTTGTCTTAAGGCCGTTACATGTAAAGCTCCTATACTCAATAATCAAATAATAAACTTCAAATATTCACTGATGTCCTGCAGGGACTGCGTGACACCACAAAGAACTTTTAAGGTCATTTAGATTTTCCAGTAAAAGCTATTTCATTTTTAGCACAGTGGTCTACATGCACAGAGCTGGCTGAAACCCTTCGACAAAAGCTGTAATTTCTGGGTCACCAACCTGTTTCAAGTTTCATTATGGCTTTTTCATCACATTAAATTGGGATTTCAAGTTACAAAAGAGCCACACTAAAAGTTGAGCATAACAAAAATTAGACTTTAATTGAAGATGATCACTGAAGGAGACAATTGGTAGTCACACACAGGTTATCTAAAGTGACTGCTGTATACGGGAAAGGTCTCAGATTTTTCTTCTTCTGTGAAGCTATTAGATGCAGCCTAGCCACCTTTGTGTGGTATCGATGCTCTAATTTCGGTCAAAGTACTGTAGTGTAAGAGGCCAACCAGAGACTCAAAGCAGTTTTGCGTTGTATGCCATTGGGTCCAGGTGAGCTGCACTTGTAATTTTATTTTGATTAAGTTACCACCTGAAAGAAATTAATGTTATATTTTTCTACAAATTCCAAAACCCCTCATTGTTTGAACTCACTGTCACATCCCAGGTATCAGTAGAATACATAATAGAGTTTTAGGACAAATGTGATCCTATCAGCTGCAGGAGATAGTGTGTGATATTAAATTGTACACATCATCAATATTGAGCCTAGTTTGGTCTAGGAGAACAAAAATAGTCAAGAAATTAGTCGTAAGCAATAAATCAATAAATAGATCAAACGGCTGCATTTTACTTTTAGTGATCTCCAGTGTTAATAGACCCCTGGCAATAATAGCACATAATGTTATGTATACATTATATAAACCGTCACAATGGCTGACTGACCAATCAAACAATAGCAGAGCAAAACAATAAAGACTGCTTGTAATCTGAGTATAATCATTTTATATAACTGCTGAAAGCTGCAGTGCTCATGCAAAGCCTGGTGATTGTTAGATAGTGGCTTAACCACAACCCATTTCCCAGCCAATATCTCTTCTCACTTCCTGTGAGGCAAGACCAGCCATCAGTAGCAGACAGTCACAGTGCACCGGAAACCATCACATCTAACAGCGATCCAGTGCATGGTACATCTGTCAACACTGCTATGATCCACAATCTACAAGCCAACCTACATACAGTACTGTACTGTGGAATGAGGCAAAATATTATCATAGATGCTTCATATCAACAGTGGAACAGAAGGGCTTAAAGTAAACTTGCACTGAAAGAATACATACTGTTTTTAACCTATAGCAGAGTCAAACATAAAAGCTACAGTGCGAATGAGAACTCGAGTCCCTATTCTTTGGACTTGTGACTCAACTTGGACTAGTGCACTGATGACTTGGACTCGATAATTTATGACATCGGACTCGATCATTCATGAAATAGGACTTAGAATTGGATGACGTTTCTGACTACTTTGATGTTTATTAGGCAGTAATGGAGTACTCGAGTCCTGAACTCGGACTCGAGTTACCAAACTCAGGTAATGGCAACTCGACTCAACTCGCAATATTCTTTGGTGACTCGGACTTGGACTGGAACACTGGGGACTGGAGACTTGACAAGGATTCAACAGTTGGTGACTTGACTACAACACTGCTACAGTGAGTCTATTGCAGGCATGTCATGTCATGTTTAGTTTCCACTCTATTATTTTACAGCCAACCACCTGTGGCTGTAATACCATGTGTCTATATTGACTCCTTTTTCTGCATTTTAACTGCAATAACTCAAACAACCACAACACTCTGTTGGACGGAGCTGTTTAAGGCCGTTTCCCATAATGCTCAGTATCCCTTTGACCTATGACACAGTTGAACGTAGATTATTTTGCTCCTTATCCCTGTAATTTTCCTACCAGATTCTACTGGCAGCAAATCACAAGAGCCTGCCTGTCCCATTTTCTGATCTACATAAAATCAGAGCACCTTGTACTTTACTGCAATGCTCTTTGAACCTACACGCAGCTGTTCAAACCTGAACCTAAAGCAATTCTCACTCATCATTTGGATTTAGTCTAGGAGGACTGCACACATTTTTTTTTCTTTTATTCAATTGGGAAAACATTAAAACACAATATAAAAATATGAACATCTGAGGGAAGATGCATAATTGATTGCAGTGGACAGCAAATTGTCACTTGCTGTGAGAAAAAAAAATAAAAATAAAAATGAGGGATATTATTCATAAGGCTTTTGAGAAAAGCATTATCCTCAGTGAGAATTATGCAGAAGGACATACAGTATCTAGTATTACGGTGTAAGACACTCCGTCCGCAGATTGCTCTAAAAAGCGAAAGGGAAATGAGATACAGCATTAGAGATACTTTGATTTCTATTAGGTCAGACTGATCTGAGAAAATGGTCTCGGGCAGAAGATGAATATGAGTGGAAAAGCCAAGCCAACTGCTCTTGCCAGAGAAAAAGTGTCAAAAAGATAAAATTTGCTATAATTTCAATTCAAACCTGAACACTCCTATCTGTAGTTCTTAATCTTTTAGAGAAATCTCTAAAGCCCTGTGAAGCAAGTCTGTTATTCCCTAAATGGTGATGTAATACAGACAGTAATACCACTTTGTGCCAACTTATTAGAATTTTTTTTTCTTTTTTTGGAGAGTGTTGGAAGGGAAGTCTATAAGGACAAAAAAAAATTAAAAAAATCATCAAGCTACCCTACACAACGCCTTACAGTAACGCAAAAGCATGCACCTCTTATATCCACCAAAAATCACAAATGGGACTGCAGAGAAAAGCAGCACATCGCTTCTAACTGAACCTCAGAAGAATAACAATATTTCTTCCCAATTAAATTCTAGGGTGTTGGGGATAATAATTTCCCACCAAAAAGAAGTCATAAATCAAAACCTAACAGTGAACTATAAAACTATCTCTTGAACAGCAGCAAGTGATCTCAGAGAAGCAATTGTGATTAGTTAAGTCTCGATGGACCTATTGATCATCTGTATTTGCGGGGCAAAAAAAAGCAAATGAGCACATTTCCCAACAGTTAGAAATATTGCCTTAAACTAGGAAAACACCAACCAGGTCAAACCAAGTGTGGAACTACCTTGAATTTGCTGTAATGTGTCACATGAGATGTCAAAGATAACAGCAGTAGTTTTGTTTGCAGTGGCTCAGCCGTTCCCTTATTCAAAAATCCCTGCAGTGGTTCAAATTAAATGACTTAAAACACTGAGCTACGATTGGTATAACAACATAAACATAACAGAACACGTGTACAAATTCAGCCCAGCTTCAACTAGTATTCAACAAAGTATACATATTCTAGTGGTAAGACTACAGCCAGCAGATGGTTAGCCTAGCTTGGCATAAAGATTGGAAACAGCTCATCTGGCTCAAACAAAGTCAAAAAATTACAAGTTGCCGTTTTATGGGGAGTGAGTATTTCTTTAATTAGACGCTATAGTCTAATTTCCTAAAGTCTTCTTGTTGTCACCGTGAGGTTTATCAGCAAAAACGTCAGGAAGTCGCTGCTCGTGGCCTACAAATGGTCTGGCACAGAACCCCTTTTAACTTTTTACACTCAGGTTTTTGTAAGAAATATTCAAGATATAACATGTTTATTAGTGAGCTTAAGAGGTGCTGATAGGCAGATTTTGAGGCAGAGTTTGTTACCTTCAGACAGAGCCCGGCTGGCTGTTTCCCCCTACATCCAGTCTTTAAGCTAAGCTAAGCTAAGTGTCTGCTGGCTGTAGCCGACAGAAATGAAGATATTTGTGGTATTTATCTGTTTATTTCACTATGTGCAAGGAAGTGAATAAGCATATTTTCCCAAAAATGTCACAGACAATTTCTTTAACCAACAGGAATGGTTATCGGGATTCTTTGCAATGTTAGATGTTTCCAAAGTTCAGAGTCTGAAGTAGTCCTCGTCAATCCAGGAGCCAATACTTTTTTCTTGGATTGAATTGAATTTCTATATGAATGTTTGGCCTACAGAGTAAGCACTCTGTTGAGATCAATTCTTAAGGTGGTGTGTCTGTACTGATGTAGCAAAAATCAATCAGATGTAACAGGTGCACTGGAGGCTGAAGACACACACCATGTTGTTGACATGCACATGAAAACATGCCAAAGCTTTTGAGAAAATACGGGGACAATTCCTTACCGTTCAGTTAGGGTATCAACATATGTACATATAATATACTAAAGATTTGTTTGTTTTTACATTGCAAAGGAAAGACTAGATTGTACTGTGTACACATACAGAAGGTCTATAAATCTGCATGCATAAATTGTGAGAATATATAACTCCTGGAAAAGCCTACAGGCAGCCACGGAATATGTAGCCTGCTCTTGAAACAGTGACTCTGTGACATACTTCACAGTCAAACATAAATCCTGAACTACTGAATTTCACTAGCTGAGGCTAGCTTGAAGGCACACCTGCATGTGTGCTGTGACCAAGTTTCTCAAGGAAGAACGCATCTGGCGGACAGCGATGGCGCATGGGCTTCAAGTTAACTGAATGAGATACTGTAAGCATCATGTCTCAAAATATTTTTGCTGACTTGAAAGAAACGGCTGGGGCAAAATAAAAATGTATGACATTTCAAGATAGAGATGACAGTGGAGTCACTGACCACAGGCCCTCTCTTCGGGGAACAAAATCTATCTTAAGACACTGGTGCACACATTGAAAAAGAGAGACCTTGATTTTGTTATCACACACACACACACACACACACACACACACACACACACACACACACACACACACACACACACACACACACACACACACACACACACACACACACACACACACACACACACACACACACACACACACACACACACACACACACACACACACACACACACACACACACACACACACACACACACACACACACACACACACTACTGGTAAGAATTTAAAGTGATATCCAGACAACAGCAGATAGTTTATATAGAGAATGCCACTTGAGAGGGAAAAAACAGGCAATAAAGATGAAATCCTAAGATGTATCCACAGGATGAATCTATTTTGTTAAAACAGCAGTGACAACAAAAGCCAACCACAACAACCACGCAGTCTGACCGAAAGTCACTACAACTCAACTCCTGCCAATTGGTCGGCTCAATTCTACCTTTCACTGTTTGCTTACATGGCAATCTACATGAACCAAAGTAATCAAAGCTATTGTGAACATTTCAAATGAGCATGACTGCATTACTGAGGTAGTCCTAAATACGTTGGCCTGTGAGTAGTTCAGCATCATCTGAGCATGGCCAACCCGGAGGCATTTTATCACTTAACATTATGTTAAGCCTAACTGGCATAACGATTTCCTATATGGGTCAGCGAAGGTCAGAAACGCTTCAAAACAACAGAAAATCCTTCGCTAATAGCACAAGTTAACAGGTTAGTCTGAAAGGCATGCAGCTCTGATGTTGTAGCCGGGAGTGAACTCTCCTCTGAAGTCCTTCAAACACCACATTACCACCAGTGCACTGAATGTGCACCTCTAACTCCAGCAGAATGAAAAGCAGCCTTACATGCTCTTTCTATATTCGTCAGTAAAGGAATCAAGTGCTTGCAGTGCAGTCTTGTAATGTAAGCTTGATGTATGACGCCATGCAGAAAAGAAGGTGCCTCTGCAAAATGACACGTCCTCATATATGAGGACAATGTTTAAATTACTGCCACCAGGACCTTATCTGTTGCAAACATTTGGATAACACTGGCTTCCCTTAAATTGCAGTAGAACATCCTCAGTCCCATCACCACTGCCTCACAAAATAGAAGAAAAAAAATAAAAGACAATCCTGTAGCCTAGAAGACAGCCTAACGCATGTTTAAGAATGCGCTTATGTTCTTTTCAAATCCAAATTCGCTTTAATGAGAAATGTTTTCCCATCCTCTAACATTTAAACGCGAGGACAGAGAGAGAACAAGCGACACTGATGCCACCGCTGTGCGGATCAGACTGTAGCCTACGGACAGCAGAAATCTGCATTGCAAAAAGACACACTTTAATGTCTTTCAAGGCAACAACTTTAACATCTGCTGAGTCCATGTGGGCGCTATCTGATGTGCAAAAGCCACGATGACCAGAACGCCGTGTGCGTGTGTGTGTGCGTGTGCGTGTGCGCGCGTGTGTGTGTGTGTGTGTGTGTGTTTTAGAAGTAGGTGTTGTCATGCAAGCTGGTCGCGATAGTCAATGCAGAGGAGTTAAGACTTAATACATAACTCGGCCTCCTGCTAACCATCTTCTTGCATCTCTTGAAGCACACCGAAACCGCGCACTGTGCAGCCTGAACTGGATCCGACCATAATCCACAGATTTCTCTCATACACGACTTGGTTAACGCGGAGGTGGGAAAGTTGGCATGAGGCAATGCGTGGCACCGATCGCCTCCACACGGGTGTCCTGTTATGGCCAGTGAGTATTTCACTGTCACATACGACACACTCAACTCATTGGCAATTAGGCTATTGTTAGACCCCATGCATTGATCGCAGGGCTGCGCGAGAGCTTCCCCCTCGTGTGACTGTGTGAACATGATATGACAGACCGGGTCAGACTTACCGACGGCTAAATCCAGTAGATCTGCGCACAGGAGCAAGCACAACGAGAAGACGGTCATCTTTCCCTTATTTTGCAATAAATCCCAAACTCCATTTGCGTTTACATGCTCTCCGGGTCTCGGCTGTGTAATCCCCACCATTCCAGAGGTATGCGATTGAAAGGTGCCCCCAAACTATTCATGATGCAGCTCAAGTCCGAGTGGAGAAATCGGAGAAGTTGACAGTGAATACGGCATTCAGAGCGGTGAAATCGAGCATCAGATAATAATACTGATGATGATGATAATAAGAATAATAATAAGAATAATAAAGACTGGCTGCGATTAGGCTACAAAATAAGCGGAGTGTTCTTTTTTCCCTCCCAGTTTAAACAATAGGGAGCTGCGCTGAGCCGCTGAGCAGAGATAGGCTCTGGAAAAAAACGGAGAGGTTTGGATGAAAATGTCTCTCTCTCTCGCTCTCCCTCGCTTTCTCTCTCCCTCTCTCTCTCTCTCTCTCTCTCTCTCTCTCTCGCTCTCTCTCCCCTCCCGCCCTTCAGGCAGGCGCACAGTGATTCCTGATCACTCGCTCTTTTATTTCACACAATTTTCCTTAATCCTGCCCTGGATTCAGACCACTCTAATTCTGTCCATTAAGCCGATTCATTTCTGTTTGATTTTTTTTTTTTTTCCTGTCATAAACGGGTTTTAAAGATCCGTATGCGCCGCTAGGCTATATACTATATTACAACTACGAGAATACAAATACATAAGTAAAGCAGATGGCAAACCATGTCCAGTTCATCAAGAAATCAATTCGTCAGAAACTATTGAATGGATGTTTTCAATGAGGTTTTTAAATTACCTCATTTTCTGCAGCCAGCTAAAAGACATACACTCTTTATTCTGCAAATGAAAGGGTCTGCCTTTTTCCGCTGTACACTCCATTACATGTTGCATTAAATCCACATTCATTCACTTGTTATTGTCCACAACATCCAAACAACTTTAACGAGCAGATACACATTAAATATATTTTGCTGGAACAACATTAAACCCCATAAAGACTTATTTGAACTTTACGAGTGGCAGTGTAATGGGCCTGATCGGGCAGGTTAAAGTCACTCTTCTGGTTTAAATTGGCTGCAATCATTTGTCTCATTATAGGATGGTCTGTCATGCAGGCTCGCAAATGTGGATTCAAGCGTCAGGGAAGATTTCACCATTTCTACTTGGCAGGTTATGTTCTTACAGTACAGAATACACTAAATGGCTCTATAGCCCTAATTTTTTGATACTCAAATTAGAAAGCCTTTTAGTAAATGCCACTTGCATTAAAATTATCCCCCACATGTATTCTTGAATATAACAATGTAACATTTACTAAAGATTCAAATTAGCATATCCATGCTGTCACAAAGACTGAAGCCGTTTTACCTTAGTCAATATTAAAAATGTTGTTTCATTTTCTTACCTGCATACAAATATATATATATATATATATATATATATATATATATATATATATATATATATATATATATATATATGTAAATTCTCTTAAAAACTTTTCTTTTCACATTTAATTAATAGAGACTTAAATAATTGGGATTTAATTTTGTATTTTTGGGTCATTATGGTCATCTCCTAAATCATTCAGTGTTCAAGAGTGACGGGCTCACAAGTATTGTCAGAACTCCCCTAAAGTTGACAGGTGCCTCAGGCGCCGTCATTCTAATCAGCATCACCAGCAATGTTAGGCCCCGTTTGCTGCTCTCTTTTGCTCTGAAATCATGTTTGCGGCACTATAAGCCTTTTGTGAAATGGTCCTTGAGGTTCTGTTTCAAAGCCTGGGCAATGACTTATTCAGGAAGACAGCCACCATGTCAAATCCATTGGCCAAAAAATAGGAATTCAGTTGAATAAGTCCATTGGTTTCCCATTTTCAGCAAAGCCAACTCAATATATCAAGGCCGTAAACTTGTATTGATCTGAGCAGCAGTGACCCAGTAAAACCTTTGCCCATACAGAAACAACAGGAAAGCTATTGTCTAGCAGGTAGTGTTTCGGTGGCCCATACACTCTGCACATTATTAGGCGTTGCCATGCTGTGCAAAAGCACCAGACTAAACAAAAGACAAACCGCCTGAAAAGCGTGTCACAAATGCATACATTCAAACAACATGTATATGCAGTGCCAGAGACTCTCTCGCACTCCCTCCCCTCACTGCTGACAGAGTAGGGAGGATGCTCGCCTGGTTAAGGTCAGCAGTGCTAATGCACTATCACGCATCTCTAGAGGGCAGTGTCAACAACAATTTATTGGGGTAACACAGCTGAACGTGTTGCTGTCCATATGGCATCTAACCCACTAACAAAGAGGGGTCTTCAGTCTTGTGAGAGTCCATATACTGCTTTCATCTGCTTACTTTTCTCTTCGTAGCATAAGCACAAATCAATAAGCCTTGAACTGTCTTTATATCTTCATATTTAGGATGTGTGGAATTCAGAGGAAGAGGAAATCTGACACGCAGACAGAAGGGACTTCAACTTGATGAGAATTACTCCGTCTCCTCTCATTCTCGTCTTTTCAGTTATCATTAAGTACCTTGTTCCCTTGGATTACTTTGTTTTGATGCCCGTTTCACTATTTTGTGAGTATATCTACACAGTGTTGCTGGCTGCCACTGGACTATGAGACACATTTTGGTCCGGTCACGTTACTCATGGCTACTGGGTGGTACTACGGAGTTCTTTACTAACCGTGTATTAGCACACACATTAGTTTGCTTTGCAGCACTTTGACTAATTGCATGTTTTTATGTAAATAGAGTTCAAATGAAGTTTAGCAAGACCAAAGAAACACTAAACCACCAAATGCAGAGGTGAGCACACAACTGTAGGCTGTTTAACATGATAACATGGAATACAAATGTTAAATAGATTAAGGAATAGGTTATGCCATGACTGCATGGTCTAATGTTTGTTCCCCCATGGATCATTATTAGACATGAATATACACCTGAAAAAAGTAGTTACATTTGGACCTAAACCGAGGGCATACTAGAAATGAAATCAATTGTGTTTTCACGTTTACTGTAATCATGTCATCTCTATGGGAAACATAAAATCCTGTATTTGTGAAATCTGGTAGGATTTGCAGCTGTGCTGTCACATCCTAGAAATGTCATCAGAACGATGTCTGTGAGTACACTAAAACATTTTACCAGGTATGATCTCACACACACACACACACACACACACACACACACACACACACACACACACACACACACACACACACACACACACACACACACACACACACACACACACACACACACACACACACACACACACACAGTATTTGGTAATGTTAGCCAACCTCTGGTATTAACAACACACTTTTGTGAATAACACACAATATACTGTAGAAAATGGTCGTATAAACCATGAGTTTCCATACTAACATTAATTTACTGTGGTAACCTAATTTAAAAGAGGAGAACAGACAATAATGGTGCCTTAACAACGCCATTTCAAGGATGAAATAACTGTCAAAGTAGTGATGAACTTGGCAGTATTATCCACAAAAAAATGTTTTAATTCGACAACAGGTGGATATGCAACATTAATGTCATGTTTGCCTACTTTTTCTGTTTAATAGACAACCATATAACTTATTAATCGAAAAAGTGCTTTTGCTGAAACAAATCTTTTGTAAGTTAAAAACAGAAAACAAATGACTTCAGATCAGATAACTGATGTATCAAATGAGTATTTGAATAGTTTGGGACAGTGTTACACATGTGCCATGGTCTAAGAAATGTAAGTTACTCTTTTTGTTCCCTCCCCTAAGGTATATTTCAGGGATGTAACAATACACCCAACTCACAATTCGATTAACTATTTTAAGTTCAAGATACGATTTTCTCACCATTTCTTTTACAGAATGAGCTGCAGACAAATGGCTAAAAATAATCCTGTAGTTATATAAATATGCAAAACAACAGATGCATCCTCTTATCATAAGTGCAACTGAAATTGTATTTTATCTCAAATAAAAGAAAAATTTGATTTCTAAAACAAATCCTACATACTTCTCCCAATCAGTGTTCATGCACAGTGACAGATTTGAGAATATTTTGACGTACCCTGGGATGCACCTGGCAGAAAATGTATAATACACAAACAGCAGAATGTACTGCCAGGTTATCTAAAACCAAATAAAAAAATAGCAAATCCTGTGAGTTCAGTTAAGATCGAGTCCTTCATTTTCAGCGCGTCAATGATTGTGTGCTCCCCAGACAGATCCTGCATCCTTGGCATTCTCAGGATCAGCACCTTGGACAGCGGCAGTGACACACACTGGTGCAGAAAGTTCAAAATTATCCAGCTGTAATAGGTAAACAGCAGTATTCTATAGATAGTTTTGAACTTAAAAGGGATTAGTGTTAATTTCGTCAGACGAGACGAGACTAAATATGTTCGTCAACGACCTTTTTTTCCACGACTAAGACGAGACGATGACGAGACTGTGCCAATGTCCAAAAACGCTGACTAAGACTAAATTAACATGCATTATTGTTGACGAAAAAAGACGAGACTAACATGTTTGGCATAAAATAAAAAGTAAGATAAAATCTCTCTTCATTTTCGTCTACAATCGTCTACTTTTTCATCATGAGATAGAATATTCAGCTGTTACTGAGACCCGGTGCTACGGCACCGACAGGTGCCCTAACGACCGTTATCTACCGGACCAAATAGCCTGCGCTTCTCTCTGATGCTCCTAATCGGACGTTAGAGTCAATCGAAACATCGCTGCACGGGGCGCTAGTTAACACTACACTTGGCAGCAGGTAACGTTAGCCCACCGTTAGCTAGCAGGTGGATTTAACACAGTTAAAATGCTGACAGCTAAACGGTGTAAAGGTTTGTCTCTATTTCCAACACGAGACGTACGACAGTCTGCAGCTGCCGTTGTCTGAAAAACAACACATGTTGCGTTCACTTGAAATACGCCTCGCCAGTTTCGTGCTGCATTTATTTTGTTGTAAAATATCCTTTCCTCATGCAGTTGTTTTTGTCGTTAAGGAAGAGGCTCAATATGTATATAACTTTTATATATATATATATATATATATATATATATATATATATATATATATATATATATATATATATATAATTTATTTATTTTTATAACTATTTGTCTGAAATGGTTATCAGAAATAAGTTATTTAAAAAAAGACTAAAATGTTTTGACTAAAACTTGACTAAAATGGCGAGACTTTTAGTCGACTAAAACTTGACTAAGATACCTTGAGTTCTCTTTTGACTAAAACTAGACTAAAATGATGAGACTTTTTGTCGACTAAAACTTGACTAACAAAATTTTTTGGCACAAGACTAAGACTAAATTAAAAATAGGTGACAAAATTAACACTAAAAGGGATACTTCACCAATTAGCATTAAGCTTTTTATCAGTAGAAAAGCAGTAGTGTTTCTCTGTATTGTGGATATTTCTGGTGCAGAAATGGGGTGCTTTTATCCAACTACTGCTAACCGCTGGTGAAGTTTGTGACTGTTAGATGCCGACCATTCTACATTCCACGCAAATTCACGGCTGTGTTTATACTCGGTGTTTACAGCCCACCAAGCGCTAATGCTACCAATGCGTTAGCTGAACTTAACTGAGCCTATAATGTGTGTGCACTAAATGTAGCCTGTTTCGAATGTCGTTTTTATATAATGTTTTTATAGATTTTAAACGTGTAACACCATTTGAGCCACGGTGAAACGTTGTTTTGTGTATATGGTTGAAATGACAAACACATTTGAGTTGACTTGACTGTCTATTATGTCTGTAAACGGTAGGCGTGGCTTGGGAGTGGAGTAGTAGGGAGTGTTGTCTTTCAAAATAAATTTTCTGGCTTTTCTCGGTCTAGAAGGCACCAAATTCTAAAAAGAATTTCACATTTCTACTACATAAATGACCCAATTTAATACATATTCATCTTTCCAGCGGTGAAATATCCCTTTAACAGTTTGCAGTTCACCAAAACTTTATGATACAGAAACCTATAGACAGATAAAGTCACATTAGCATGATGTTTAAGGAGGGATCTCTAAGGAGCTATGAGCAAGGATACACGAGAGCAGCCTTCCCGGAAGCTGTGCAGCCGAAAGCCGTTGCTAACTCCGCCCATACAGCTGACTAATTAAAGTGATGGTTCGGAGTAATTTACCCTAGGGTCCTTTGCACCATGACCTCGAGCCAAACACCCCCCCAGAAGCTTTTTTCACCTGGGTCTAACATTGGGCGAGTTAGCGTAGAGTAGCGTTAGCCACTGAATAGCTTAAGCGCGAGGACTACCACGCTTTGTATCTCGTAAATGACCTCACTGATAATGCCCGAAATGATACCAAAGGTCTACACTAGTACAAATAGGTTATGCACTCATAAAACGATGGATTGGAAAGTTTGTAAGTACACCAGAAGTTTATGAACACGCTTGCTCTCTTCTCTGCTCTCTGTTGCGCTGCTGCTGCTGCTACCTGCAGTTAGACGAGTGCTTAGGGCTGTCTACAAATTACTACAACCGAAAAGAGATACAACAAAATATATTTTTTAATTTAATGATTTAATAAGGTAATGTCTCCAAACTTACCTCAATTATTACTTGTCTCCTGCTAGTTATATTACAGCACTTACTTTAAAAAATAAGTTAAATTAAAAAATATTTTTGTAGCATCTCTTTCGGTGTTGTAATTTGTAGACGCCCCTAAGCACCCGCCTCCCACAGCAGCAACAACAGCAGAGAGCAGAAGCCAGCAGGCAAGTGTTATTTACATAAACTTCTGGTGTACTTACAAACTTTCCAATCCATTGTTTTATGAGTGCATAACCTATATATACTAGTGTAGACCTTTGGTATCATTTCGGGCATTATTAGTGGGGTCATTTAAGAGATACAAACGTGGGTCCATTAGCCCCGCGCTAAGCTATTCAGCGGCTAACGCTACTCTACGCTAACTCGCCCAATGTTAGACCCAGGTGAAAAAAGCTTCTGGGGGGGTGTTTGGCTCGAGGTCATGGTGCAAAGGACCCTAGGGTAAATTACTCCGAACCATCACTTTAATGTGACGCTTCAGAGGGAAATTTCCATGTTTCGTCTCCCTCTCCCATGTTTCCTCGGTGGGACGAATAACGCGAGAAAGAAAAGCAAGTGAAGGAAACGTGGATGCAATTTAACGACCTGAGACGTAGCAAGGGTCTCTGCAGATACAGACACTGCCACACACTTCTAGTGGGTCATAATGGATGATTGAGGGGGATTACTTTTGTACGGGTCAAAAATGAGAAATTCCAGGGCCGCTCGAGAGCAGCGGCATGTAACACGCTTTTCCGTGAGCTCTGCATGAAGATGACATTTTCGCTAAATTTCAGCCTCCAAAACAACCCAACAGCTGTGTAAGGGATATCTCTAACAGCTTATGCCATAGTAGCTGCAGTCTCTTTTTCTTTTCCACCCCCTCTTTTTTATTGTTTTCTTGAACAACGTCCGCGCCCATGTCCAGCAAAGAAAGGCCTAAGCCTGCGGCTAAAACCTCGGACTCTCCTGTAGCGGAGCCACCCACAGACACACTAGCCGTCGCTACCATAATGGAGGCCATCAAAGCCTCCGAACAAACTGTCACGGCCAAAATAGAAGACACGGTGACTACGCTGTCGGCAGACCTGCACGCAAAGATAGAGAACCTCTCCAAAGAGCTGCGTGGAGAAATAGCCATAGTTCGCTCCGAAACACGGGAAGCTTTGGAGACGGCTCATCAGGAGTTTAAGCTACAGGCTACATCAATACGCAGCCTTGAAGACGGCGCTAACCTCTACTCCGACCGGGTCATTGAACTAGAGTCACATCTCTCTTCGCTGTCATCCCAAGTCAAGCAGTTAACATCCAAGACGGAAGATCTAGAGTCAAGGCAACGCAGAGATAATTGCCGTATTATCGGTGTGGACGAAAGCCTCGGGGATATTCGCATGGAAAGATCAGTAGCTAAGCTACTGCAAGATTCACTGGGACTGGACTACACTCCGACACTTGACCGTGCTCATAGAAGCCTGCTGCCTAAACCCAAGCAGGGGGACCCACCGCGACCGATCGTTGTGAAGTTTCACTACTTTCAAGAAAAGATGGACGTCTTGAGGAAAGCATTACGCCAGCGCCCCATCCTGCATAACAACAAGCCGATATACATCTATCCAGACTATACCGCTGCCGTGAGGAAGCGGCGTGCTGCCTTCAAAGACGCAAGGGAGCTGCTGAGACACTGCCCTAACACCCGGTTTGGCCTTTTGTTCCCCGCAACGTTGAAAATCACTGCCCCAGATGGAGAACAAAGGTCGTTCGACTGCCCTGCTGAAGCCAAGCAGTACATTATCGAACACTTACAAATCGAGGATACAGGTAACTGAGAGACTGTAAACCTCACATCCACACACTTATTAGACATGTAATCCCATAAGATGTCAAGTACTGCCAGTCTACCGGAAAACTTAGGCACAACATTATGTCAGTATCTATCAGATAGGAGGTTTACTTGTAATCAGAGTGCAGTGACCAAAAGGTGCATATGGACTGTTTTCTCCTCCTTTTATTTATAGTTTTATTTTATTTTATTCCTAACTCCTTTCCACATTGATCTTGTCTTTTTATAACCTATTTTGTATATTAAGTTTATTTTCCTTTGTTGATTTATGAAACATTCTACAAACCTCACTCAAAGTGGACTGATAGTCCTTTATCTACAATATATATGTTCAAGTGTGTAGGCATGTTTTTGTTTTATTTTTATTTTTTTTATTTTTATTTTTATTTTTATTTTTTTTATTTATTTTTTTTCTCTTCTATTTACCTAATTAGATTTTCACTTATTCCTACAGTTCTTGTTTGTGCATGGCAGCTACGTAACGTAACAAATTTGGAATTTTCAATTTTAGAGGTTCATTATTTCCCTACACTGGTCTCTTCATGCATAGTTCTTGTATGGTTTAGAAGATAGACACCAAGTGTTCTTGTTCGATGGTATGCTCAACAGGCGATGGAGCAACCTACATGGGTGGGCTAATAGCCCTCAAGGAAGGGTACCAAGAGTTTTTTGTTAACTGCTTTTCAACTTTTCAGAGTTGTATTTTAAGTTTGTTTGCACTGTATGTTTGTATTATTAGATCCAACTACTTTTTTCAAGGGCTTGAGGACACAACATATCTTTACAAACCCGATATAACATGATATCACAGAGACAGATACGTAGAGCGCCTGGCTCTGTCTCCTTCATTTCTTGAAACGTTAGAGGCATGGGCAACGCCGTTAAACGTAATAAGATTTTTTGTCATCTGAGATCATTTGGCCCAGACATTGTGTTCTTGCAGGAAACGCACCTGAAAGTCAATCATCACACAAGACTAAGAAATAATTGGATCGGCCAGGTCTATCATTCTAACTTTAACCACAACTCAAGGGATGTTGCAATCCTCTTTAGGAAGGGAGTCCGATTCGATAATACCAGAACAATTCAGGACCCCAATGGCAGATTTGTCATATTAATTGGCAAGCTTTACAACTCGCCAACTATCCTGGTTAATATTTACGGTCCAAATTGGGATGACCCTCAATTTTTTACTAAAGTAATTGCATCCTTACCTGATGTTAACTCCCATCAGCTCATTATAGCTGGAGACCTGAACTGCGTACTACATCCACAATTAGATAGATCCAATCCAAAACCGGATAGCCAACTGTCCAAATCTGGAGGTGTCCTTGATTCTTTCATACACTCCTATAGTCTTGTAGATCCATGGAGGAAACTAAATCCAGACACGAAACAATTCTCTTTTTTCTCACCTGTCCATAAAAGCTACTCAAGGATAGACTATTTTCTTATTAATAATACTTCTCCCACATGTTACCAATTCACAATACCATATTATTGTACGTGTCAGATTACTCTCTTGTACAGTTAGACAACCTCCGCAACAAACTTCCACACCGCTAAACAACATGGCAACTTGACCCTTCTCTATTATTATGCACCGAATTTAAAAAATTTGTTGCTGGACAAATAGACCTCTTTCTTGAAATAAATGACCGTCCGGACGTATCACGTCGTACCTTGTGGGAATCACATAAAGCCTACATTAGGGGTCAGATAATTTCATACGTGGCATATAAGAACAGAGAACGCAACAAACTCCTCTTAGACATTGAGCGGTCTATAACGGACATTGATAAAAAGTGTGCAATATCCCCCACACCAGAATTATAAACAGCCAGTTCAAAAACTATTACTCAAATCTATATTTGTCAGATGAGGCTACGAATACAACTAAAATGCAATCCTTTTTGGACTCTCTTGACGCCCCCACTCTTAGTCCAGACATCCGACTATTACAAAATATTCTCCTCCAGACTAGTGCCTTTACTTAAATCAGTGTATGACGAATCGCTGGAGACTGGCTGTTTACCACCAACCCTCACCCAAGCAACTATATCATTAATATTAAAGAAAGATAAGAACCCACTTGACTGCTACAGACAATCCTACAGACCCATCAGTCTCCTCTGTTGTGATTATAAAATTCTGACCAAATCTCTGGCAAACCGATTGAATGATGTGATTACATCCCTTATACATCAAGATCAGACCGGCTTTGTTCCAGGTCGGCAGCCATTTTTCAATCTGAGGCGGCTCTTCAATGTAATGTACTCCACACATCCAACACAACAGCCTGAGGTAATCCTGTCACTCGACGCCGAGAAGGCTTTCGATAGGATAGAGTGGGAGTATTTACATGCAGTCATGAAGAAGTTTGGATTTGGAGATACATTCAGCAACTGGATTAGAATTTTATACTACAACCCAATGTCGGCGGTGAAAACAAATGGCTCTGTATCAGCATATTTTCCCATACAAAGGTATGCGTCAGGGCTGTTGTCTGTCACCATTCCTATTTGACTTAGCCATAGAACCGCTTGCCATTGCAATCAGGGCTAACGAAGGGATCAAGGGCATCACAAGAGGAAACACAACCCATAAGACTGCGCTCTACGCAGACGACCTGCTCCTTTTTGTCGCCAACCCAAGTCAATCTATACCTCACCTCCTGCAGTTATTACAGGAATTTGGGAGTTTTTCTGGCTATAAACTAAACTTATCAAAAAGTCAACTCTTCCCTATAAATGATATTAGCAGAACACTAGATTATGATGTATTTCCTTTTAAAACTGAATATCAATCCTTTAAGTACCTAGGTGTACATGTAACCAGCTCATTTAAAACACTTAAGAAGGCTAACTTTGATAATTTACTAGAACACACAAAAAAGGATCTGGAGAGGTGGTCGGGCCTTCCCATTTTGCTGGCGGGCCGCATTAATGCCCTCAAGATGACAATACTACCTAGGTTCCTGTATTTGTTTGTAACGATTCCTGTCTGGCTCCCAAAACATTTCTTTATCAAATTGGATAGCTATATCTCACTGTTTATATGGAATCATTCCACACCCCGAATGAAGAAGATCTATCTGGAAAGACCTAAATCGGAAGGGGGGCTGGGTCTCCCAAACTTTCTCCATTATTACTGGGCATCAAACATTTCCAAACTGGCATACTGGGTGACGGCATTCTCTGACAAAAACGGGCCTGCCTGGGCAATGATGGAACTTTCATCACACGCATCTATATCCCCTATTTCTATAATAACAGCTCCCTTGTCGACTCAGACCAATAGTAAGACTCTTTTTAACCCCGTTGTTTCTAATTCCATTAGAATCTGGACACAATTTCGTAAACATTTTAACCTGGATCAGCTGAATAGCTTCTCTCCTGTATCCTTTAACCACCTTTTCACGCGTTCACAGATGGATCAGAATTTTGCTGGTTGGCATCGGCATGGACTGGTTTTCTTTGCTGTCCTTTTCTGCCCTTCGAAGCCCTAGTTAGAGATCATAATATCCCAAGGTCACACTTCTTCAGATATCTCCAAGTCCGCAGTTTTACCTCCAAACATTTCCCTACTTACCCCAAGCCGCCAAAACATATGACAACATATGACCTATTAAATCTGAATCCATGGAACAGGGGCCTGATCTCCAAGACGTATGATATTATACATAAGATTGATCTCCCATTACACACTAGAATACGCGAAGCCTGGGAAAGGGACCTGGAAATTGTAATCCTGGATGATGTCTGGGCTAAATGCATCTCCAGCATACACACCTCCTCTATATGTGTAAGGCATGGACTAATACAGTTCAAGGTATTTCATAGAGTACACTACTCCAATGACAGGCTAGCTAAAATATACCCATCTGTTCACCCCATTTGTCCTAGATGCGGAAACTCTGTGTCATTGGGTCACATGTTCTGGTCATGCCCCTTCCTAGTTGATTTCTGGTCCTCCATATTTGACTGCCTTTCAGCTTTATGCAACACATCACTCAAACCCAATCCACTCACTGCTATATTTGGAGTCACACCCTCGGAAATACATACCACAAGAACACAAAGGAGAGCAGTAGCATTCTGTAGTCTCATAACGCGTAAAGTAATCTTAATGAATTGGAAATCTAATAAATGCCCACCCTTCAGGAGATGGAACCAGGAGGTTCTATCTTTACTTCAGTTAGAAAAGATTAGACACACACTGAAAGGTTCTTGTGACACATTCAATAGAGTGTGGACTCCCCTCATCGAATATGTGAAGGAGTTGAATCTCTAACAGCTCATGTTATCTAAGCGCTCTCTTTAGTCAACTGTCTGACTAGCCCATTAATATGCCGCTGTAGAACTGGATCTTTATTTCTTATTTTCATTTTATTTATTTATTTATTTGCACTCTTGGTCCCATGGGAGGGTGTGTGGGGAGGGAGAAGGCGAGGGCACCAATGTGGGACTGTGTCCCGAGTTTGTTTGTATATGTATGTATGCTCGTTTCTGTGTATTGAAAAAGCCTAAAATAAAGTTATAAAAAAAAAAAATATATATAGAAATTCCTGCTCATCCTACCTTTAAATTTGTTTAACAAAAAACAGCAGAATGTACTACCAGGTTATCTAAAACAAAATCATTGTTTAAAATAACAAATCCTGTGAGTTCAGTTAAAATTGTATCCTTCATTGTTGGCAGTAATATTCCCGACTGTCAGCGCGTCAACGATTGTGTGCTCCCCAGACAGATCCTGCATCCTTGGCAGTCTCGGGATCAGCAACCTTGGACAGCGGCAGTGACACACACTGGTGCAGAAAGTTTAAGGGCCCTATCTTGCAGTCAGCGCAATTGCCTTTGTACACCGACGCATGTATCATTCTTATTTTGCACCCGATGCACAGCGGACTTTTCCCTCGACAGACGCACGTCGGTAAATTAGGGAATGTATTTGCGCTCCCGGGGGCGGTTCAGCGAAAAGAGGGGGCGTGTTCCGGCGCAAAAGTTCCCCGGTGCTATTTTGCAGTTTCAGAAAACAATTCCACCACTGACCAGGAAAAACCTAGTCTAAAGTCAGTGGCACTAGTCTAAAGTCAGTGGCACGTTATTCAGATGCTATTTTAGGGGCGCATGCTTGGCCATAATGTAGCGTGAAAAAGAAAAATATTACTGAAAATGCGCTTCAGGTGTTTGGATAGGTCAGGAGGCACTTTACAGTACAGTCCTCAAAAAGTCGCAGCATTCTTTGTGGCTTGTTATGTTTTAGACAACATTTCCATGAATCATGGATGTGTTGATGACATAAATGAGGAAATATTAGAGGACTTAAGGAGATGTGATGTTGAACTACGGTGGGATTGGACACTCGATGCGCTCCTGGTGGAGCATTTGGACGGAGATGGACTGGGGGAGAAGAGGAAGAGGCACAACAGGAGCAGGTGGTGCGTTTGGAGGCCCACGCTCCATGGCTGCAGCAATCCTCTCCAGACTTGAGGAGATGCGCCCGAGAGGCCGCAGCAACATCGGCACCTGGCCAAGACGGGCATTTATTACTTTGCCGCATCCCGGACAGCTCCCGCTGGCCTGCGCCAGGCAAATCCGCCGTCATATTAGCAATCCACCATGGAACAAGCGCGCCTGCTCTTAAAGGGAATGTGAAATGACGCTCTGATTGGTTATTTTCACGTTACGCCCAAACCACACCTAGCTACTTCAGACCAACCCATTTTAGATTTATGTAGTAGAAATGTGAAACATTTTTAAGAATTTGGTGCCTTCTAGACCGAGAAAAGCCAGAAAATTTATTTTTTGCTCATGTGGATGAAAGACAAAAATAGCCAGGAAAAAAGTCCATATCTACTTTAGAAATACACACACCTAAGTTATACAATGACAATCATGTGTGAATTCCTTTGTATTTTATTGCTGTGGTGCTAAAATGGCTAGCATGTGCTATCTGGTTCACAGGTTCATTTCCCCAGTCGACTCTAGCATACTCTTACTTATTTGTATGCTTTTAAAAAGGGCTTATGAACATCAGAAATGTTAGATTAATCTCTGCCACTTTTTAATAATATACTGTAAATAAATATGATTTATTAAGAATGTACATGCCTAAAGTACATATACCAAAAAGACAATTATTAGAAAAAAATGGTATAAATAACAGCAAACCCACAACAGAACAATGGCTGGAAATACTTCTACCCTTCTCAGGGCACACTGCCTACGGCAAATTAGGCATGCAATGGAAAACACAGATCCAATAATTTTAGTTTAAAGAACAGCCCAGATATCATCCTGTTTCTATAAACCTTTAAAAATGCCCCTAAGGAGAGATACCCATCATTTACAACATCCATAAACATGCATAGCTTTAGGCTTATTGTGTGGAACAGCACACACGGCTTAAATGGATCTGTCACTGGAACCACCTACAGAAGCAAGATGATATGAATCAGTTGGCTAAAGCGAGTTGTGTAAACCTACCTACCAGTGATGTGGCCCTTGTTTTTGTTTCTCAGACACCCGAAATTCAGCCTTGGTGCAGAATTACAGCCACTAGAGCCAGTCCCACAATGAGCTTTCCTTATGATGTGCCATTTCTGTGTCTGTAGCTATTGGAGAGGGATGGGGGTTGGAGTTTGGGGTGTGGCCTTGACCAGCTGCCACTTTGCTCGTTTGAAAGCCATGAGGTCTCTCTCATAGGTGGGCCAAATTCTCTGGGCGGGCAAAGCAGAGAAAGGGGGAGGTAACCTTGCTCCTTATGACCTCATAAGGAGCAAGATTCCAGATCGGCCCATCTGAGCTTTCATTTTCTCAAAGGCAGAGCAGGATACCCAGGGCTCGGTTTACACCTATCGCCATTTCTAGCCACTGGGGGACCATAGGCAGGCTGGGGGAACGCATATTAATGTTAAAAAGCCATGTGACCTTTAAGAACCACTGCCAATAGAATATTTGTAAGAACCCTGGGCATTATGTTGGGGAGGTGAGATTGCGAAAAGAAAAGATCTTGGCAGCTTTAGGCCGAATGGACACTGAGATCCAGGAGTGACTAATATTGCAGAGAGTTGTGGGATCAGCTAAGTGAACAGATTTGTTTGTCTTAGTCGCTTGGAAATCAATTGTGGCATTAAGAGAATGCTGAAATGAGCACAAGGCTGGCCCCACATCATTCCTTATTCTGTGTAATGTAGTTGTCCCTAATATGAGTTGATATTTAAGGATGGAAAAGCATTGCCTTGCTGACAATACCTGCATCTTCCAGCAGAATTAGCAGTCATCCTGAATGCTGAACATGCTTTGTGCAAACTCTTTGTCACAAAATCTCACAAGCACTACAGTGATTTCAGAAAAACATATGTCGTGAAGTGTCAGTAAATTTGGGAGCTTCTTGCTAATACAAAACTATTGTGTGATCACAAAAAAAGACTTTCATGTGTATACTGTACAAGGGGATGTGAAAAGAAGCTTTATCAGACCAGTGTTGGGACATGTTTTTTACTCATTGCACAATGATAATGAATAGTAATGCATTCCAATTTGGTCATTTGAGGTGATGCAATGTATAGTATGCATTTAAAAGGGATATTTCACCACTGGAAAGATGAATATATCTTTAAATGGGGTCACTTATGTAGTAGAAATGTGAATGTTTCCCCGGCTAGCAGCATCGGGCGACACCGGAGGCTGAGGTACTGGTTTCCGTAGATGGCGACGCTCGCGTAGTGTGTCAAGTATTCAGTCTGTAATAAAGTGTCCTGCATATTCTCCGATCTGTACCAATGTATCTCGGTGGTACACATGTGCGGTAGTTTGAATGCACATCATTGTTGTAAAAGTTTTCTTCTGAAAAGATCATAGGAAAAGATAGAGCCAGTTTAGCAAAGCTTCAAGATGGCTGACACTCGTTTTGCTTTGGCAACTGTCGGGAAGACGACAGTCCAACCCCCTATGAGCGGGTTGAAAACATGCGGAAGTAGCTGCTACTACTGGTTGTAGTCCATTGCGTCTGGGCAAAAAAGTCTTCCGATGATGTAAAACGACGATTTTTGCATTATCGGAAGATTTTTTCCAGACCCACAATACAGAGAAATCTAGTCTCAGGGGGACATGAGGGAGGGACGCACGGCCATTCGAAAATACTACAGTGTTTCTACTGATACAAAGCTTAATGCTAAATTGGTGAAGCATCCCTTTAAACATAAGTGAATAAATGTCAGTATTGGATTCAGCCTCTCTCTCACTGCCTGCATCCACCTTATTGATAAAGGGCCAAACAGAACTGATGGTGCTGGACACACCACAAAAACTACATCTTAGGGTCAGCCACACAGAGGCCAATAACATCCAATGGCTGGCTGTCAGCTTTTTGTGCAAGTGACCGCTTTATTCAAGCACAATCTGTAATAAATTCTCTCATAGGGCGTCTAAGAGGGATCCTTTAAGGACACGGTTCCTATGGATGAAGATCAGATATCGCAGCTTAACAATGTTCTTGTCTCCTTCAATAGTCTATGTATTACTCAAGGTGAATTACTATCCAAATGTGTGGCAATGGAATTGGCGCTTATCATCTGAACCCTTGATTTGAAAATAAAAACGTATCTAGACGTCAATGTAAATGACCAGCCAGCTATTAACCATTTTGCAATTTTGACCAATTTAATTGCTCAGGTACAGAAGAATCGACTCTAATTATCTCCATTACTCACTCCAAATGGCTTTCATGTTTAGAGTCTCATGTGAGGAATATTTAATAAGGCAATCACATTTGAAAAAGTCCTTAAACTTTCATTAGTAAAATGTGACAGACTGAGCACCGTTTAGTACTGGGGAAGAAAGATGATCAATATTGCTTTCCTAACCTTTACCAAAAATTGTAGTCACTTTATTTGATCAATTTTGGTTGTACATTCGTTGCATGTTCAGAGACTAAAACAGGGGCTGAAATTAAATACTGAGAAGGCAAGTTTAGCTTACATTACATGGCCTTTATTCGTGGTCTTTAAACACCATGGCGAGTCTTAAGAGATTAAAAAAGATTTTCTCTAAACCTGACAGCAAGTATGTCAGATGGAACAGATGTATGTACATGTGTTGTACAGTTGATCTACAGTTCTTTCACAAAATCAGAAGCATGATGCAGATTCATCTGTTTTAATGTCCTAATACAAATTGAAACACTGTTTTAACAAGACAGGCTTACTCTATTTTGCAATCCACCAGGTGATCATATTAAAATATATACGTAATGAATTGTTAAATGACCAATGAATGAACACATTTGATCATTTAAAGTTAGAAATGTTTCTATAGTAAATGTATTACAACAGCTTCCAAAGAAATTAATAGCAATTCTGTATGAAAACATGGAATAAAGGAAAGACTCGAGACAGCGATGTTTTTTTCTTTTTCGCTGCAGTTTTTCATGTAATTTTCTCCCTCACACTTTTCAGACCCACAGCTTTGAGGCTCTTACATGTTGCAAATGCTCATTTTCAAAGAGATTACAACACATATCTGTCAGAAGCAGAATTGCATGGATATTATGCATGGGGGGACGACTCAGAAGTCTGCCAGTGGCGAACACATTGCAGTGTGCCTGAACTATCACCAGAGATTAGGGGTGACTTCGTAAAATGGGACAAGACCAGGCTCGCGGGGTTGACCAGGTTGGAACCAGCTGTAGACGTGCTTTAGCTGCACAATTTCGCTTTAGTTGCAGCACACGTAGATAGGGAGAAATAAAACATCTATGTCAGCTACAAGTATTTCCTGAAGCGATTGGCCTCATATGACTCACTGAACAGAGTGATACCCTGTAGTGGCTTTACAGAATACTTGTGGCTATTAATACATGGCACACACGCACACAACACACAGACCCAGGTACACACTTTATTTAAGAGTAAGAAGGGTCACTTGACCTGTACCTGTGTAAAGGTAAACATGTAGAACATTATTTCAGTAAAAGTAGAACATTGGTATATTAACAGTTACACTTCCTATTTAAAGAGGAATATCTGCATTTTTTAACCTGGACGCTATTTCCCCATATTTTTGGGTGGCTCCAACGTAATCGTACGGAACAATAGTGACCGTCAAAGTTCGTCCACAAAAAGTGGTTGCTATTGCTACGGACAGGCTCAGATTGTTATAAGTGTCTAACTGGATTGTGGAAAAATGGAGAAGTCTTGTTCTGAAATCTCACAAGAGGTGATTTGTTGCCAGAAGGCAGCAGTGAAGAGAAGACTCTTGGAGATTTTATTATTTCAGATTACAGAATGCGTAGCTTAGTTTCAGCTAAAAATATTTTCAATTGCACATTTCTGAATGGTGCCAACACTATTTCACGTAACACTAACCACAGCTTTCCTACATTGTGGAAGCCAAATTAAGATCTACCTGATTGGTCAATCACAGCATAAACAACTGTAATATTTGCCTTTCTAATTGCTGAGTAGTCTGGTTTTCAGACCTCGGAATTCCTGCCCACATCTCCGAATTCAGAGTGATCCGGTATTGCAAAGCAGACTGAAGTTAGTCCTCACAATACTACTCATGAAGTTAATACAAACCCTAAAAAATAAAAACTAGTTAACCTGCCCATTATATATAATATTACAGATGGAATATCATAACATATTAGCAAACACAGGCAACGGAGGAAAACAAGGCTATGCTTGCTTGCAAACATTTGCAATCAAACCATGTTAGCTAACATGCAAGGTAACTACACCATCTCTCTACTGGACCAACCGATCAATTGTTCCTCATTACCACAACACAACTTTAGTTAACCACTTGTTCCTTGTGAGAAAACACCTGAGGAACAAAATACAACAAGTAGGCATGCAGGTGGTGCTTGATGATACACTACAACTGCTAACACACTTGGAATAGCGAAATGTTGTGTTGCATTTGTTACTCACCGGTTTCCTGGTTCTCAGGCAAAAGTTATTTCTTTCTTCTTCTTCTTTTTTTTTTTTTTTTTTTAAATTGCGACTTGCAACCAGTCGGAGCATTATCGCAACCTACTGTATCCTTTATACATATTCCTTACATTCTTGTTGTTAGTCCAGTTTGTTGGAGATAAGTGAATATAAGTTTTAACACCATCTTTCCGAAGTTATTTGCTAAGATTGTTTTAATGTCCATTTGCTGAATTCTTTCACGTTCCAGTCCATCCTTTAACAACAGTCTTTCAGGTGAGTAGTGAGGGCATACCAGGAGAACATGTTCCACAGTCTCCTTTTTATTACAGGAATCACAATTTCCAGTGGGATGTTTCCCAATAAGATGGAAAGATGCACTTAACTTTGTGTGTCCCAGTCTCGTTCTACTAAACAAGCACTGTTCTCTCCAGTTTTTCCCCAGTCCTCTTTCCTCCCCCACTTCCTGCTGAAAAAAGTTTCTTCCACTTGAAGTATTCCAAAAAGGTTTGACCTTTCATCTTGGAAGAAAGTTTCGTCTCTGGACCACATGTCTATTTATACTTCCTGGTTCTACCATGATTCAGGAGTAGGGGGAGTGTCTGTTGTGAAAGAAATGTGTTTGTCTGAGGCTGATGGTTATAGCCTAGTGGTTTGTGACTTTTTGAGAGCAGGATTGCATCCATTAGAAATATTCATGTGGCCTAATTATGTGTTATATGTACGTATAAAGAAGTGCACCCCCCACATACACAAAGGTGGATTAGGCCACTCTGAGGTTTTGGTTGTTGCTGCACATGAGGCCTTAATACACAAAGGCTAGACTAATCCTCCTCGCTCATCTTCAATCACTTGCTATGTAAAAGTTTAGAATACTTTAGAATACGACTTAAGAGCAGTGTACCTGACTACCTGCAGGAAAACGAGTGACTACCACCACCAGTGGGAAAAAAACAACCCCAGATTGGACCGAGCTTTGTCCACTTGGCTCTTCTCCTTGCCAGATTTGCAGTTTTTTGGCACTGTGTCCGCCATTTTCCTAATTACTCTTGGATGCATTTTCACGATTTGGCACCTGGCTACGTTTTTATAGAGTCCAGCCCTCACACCCTGTGCCCTGTGGCTGGAGGGGTACACACCCAGTGACCAAAGGTTATTGCCCAGGAACTTGACAGCAAAATGAAAAGAAAAGAGGAAATACAGGCAGAGGGAAGGGAGTCACTGGCACTGTTTAGGTATGAGGACGTGTTGGCCAAACCGCACCTTAGCCACTTTAGTTTAGTGGCTTACTCCGACACACCACGTCTAGTGACATGAACTCAACCTGTAATATGTTGCACACTTTTTAAAATAGAATATAGAGAAAAATAGTATGTAAAAATAGTCTTATTTTCAGGCCGGTAGTAAAACATAATAATTGTTACAAAATTATATGTGAACAGACCCAAACTTAATTAGCTTGAGAAACAAATTTTTACATCCACTTCTGTTTTGTCACAAATGCGCACATGTCATCATTGAGCACTGGCATGCATCCTTCTGTGCAGCGACAGCCAGTTGGCAGGCATACTTTGATGAAAAATAATTCCAACTGTTCCAAATGAGTTCTGTGGATTATCATGAGTAAGTGTGTCATAATTTAAATTGCCTTTATATCAACACTTGCTCAGAGAAACATACTGTAACAACTCTGACACATTTTGACCATGATCTGCATATCCGAGGGAAGACAACCATCCATTAATTAAGCAATGGAAGAAGATTATACCATTTTGATTGAAACCCCAACCCTGACACTTGTGTTGCACATCAAAGCACCAGAATAAGATTGTCTTCTGTATGTGATTCTGTCATACAAATATGAACATACTGTAGCACATAAATGCAGTTCTGTTCAGGGGCCCCTTCATTTTGAATCTTCTGTAGAAGAAATTCTTCAAGAAAGATTACAGAGTCGCTGGTGTGATGAATCAAGTCTTTACTTCATGCAGCATGGAGAGGAGGCCTCTGAATGGAATCTTCCCCAGAATTTTAGAACATCTTGCCTTAAATGTCCTCAAGTGAAACAAAGTGTTACAATGTTACAAGACTAACCCCAATTTTACACTGGGCACGTCTGTGCTGCGTTCCCACTGCGGCGCAGTTTTGTTCCATCCGCGCCATATCATATCGGAAGTGTCTCAGAAGCGAAGCGTCTTGCTGCCCGACTCGCAGATTTTATTGTCTCTACGGGTGCTTTACAGAACAATCACGTGTTTATTAAGCTAGTATCTACCTTCCACTCCAAGCACTCCTGCAATTAAACTCCATGCCTTCTCTTTTCTGGCGTTGTCCTTATAAAAATGTCTATTATGTTTGATGAATCTCTCATCGTCTGTGGTGTTGTAGAAGAGACATATACGATATTGGGGGGTGTCTTTTGGTAAATTGACTGGATACTATTACTGTTCCACTTCCTGCCCGACTGTTTGAACAGCCCACGGCTCGCGTGAAAAAAAGACCTGGGGTCTCATTTATAAAACTATGCGTAGGATCCTTACTATAAGTGTACGTGCGCCCAAAAGCCCAAATTGGCATACGCCAAAAAAAGTCAGATTTATAAAACCGTGTGTACGCACACCTGTAAGCAATGTTCCCTTTATACTACAAGTGTGCGTACGTGGATCTTATCCCGCCCTGTACACGCCCATTTTTTACCATTAAAAAGTCAATGTAAAGCACCTCGTGAATGCTGATCAGTATGTTAATGACCCTTGCAGTTGTTCTTTCGTTACACCGAATCATGCCGAATCATGACGACTGGCGGAGAAAAAAAATAAACAAAAAAAACCCTCTCAGACGCTCGGGAATTGCTGCCAATTGAATTATAATTTCGGCCTGTTGTCGCACAGTGTAGGGAATCCGGATCTATAGACTACCTTTATTAATAAAATCTTCCAAAACAGCAGGCATTACGGCACTCAGGGACAGCTTCGATATACCAGACGTATATAATAAGATTTAACATAACTATATATTAGGGCTGCTCAATTATGGAAAAAATAATAATCACGATTATTTTGGTCAATATTGAAATCACGATTATTTGACACGATTACTCATTAACATTTGGATATAATGGATAGTGTCCAGGGTATAATCTGTTAGTGTCCTTATCTCACAGAAAGAGTCTTCGGATCAGAATAAAATCTGTTTTACTACTGTGAGTCGGTTCAGCTTTACAGATATCACACATAACGTTACACAGCTAATGAACAGTTCCACAGACATAACACAGTGTGCATCTCACATCACATGTTCACTCACTATGACCACTACTACTGTCATTACTAAACATTGTGCCAAAATATCAACAATAATGTCGCCGTCAGTGGGCTTATTTGCTAGCTAACCTTAGGAAAAATACAGCACATAGACGGTACCTTAGAGTAACGTTACGTGAAACAGGTGATTTAATGTCCCTGCTCATTTAAATACAGTTTAACAACAAAACTAAATGCTGAGGAAACATTACTATGTTTTTTCATGTTGTTTTTCAGCAGTATGCCTATGCACCCCCACTAAGCTGAAAAAAGTTTTAAACATTACAGCGTCTCGGGGGAATACAACGTCTACTACAGCAGAGGGACCGCAGGGTTAGCTAACGTTAGCTGTTCCCAGACAACTGAGTTGGTTTTGCCTTTTTTTTCTCACCAAACGCTGCTGCCATCTTTACTCGCGCTGAGTTTTTAAATTCCAGCGGATGATATGCACAGCACACAACTTGCCTCCCTGACTGGCTTCGGGAGGGGCGGATGTGCACGTGCGGATGTGTTCTTGCAAAACAGAACATGGCAAAATAATCGTTTTTTCTCGATTATATTATTTTGGTGATCTTTGGGAGCCAAAATCGAAATTGAAATCGAAATTCAATTAATTGCACAGCCCTACTATATATTATATCCAAACAAGCCTTAGTGATGAAGTTGAAGATTATATATAATATTTATTTAAAAAAACACAGCTGTCTGACATTTCCCTCTGGAAACAGACGGTTTCACCCAGAGTGGCGAGGATCTGTATTTGGACCGGGATGGCACGGTTCCGGCGTGTTGCCCTCTCTACTGGACCCAATTCAGTACATAGATCCAAGAGCGCAGCTATATTACTATTACAGCTATATTAGGGAATTTAAATTGGCATATGAGCCAGTCATCGTCATGGTCCCTGAAGTCTCTTTTTCTCCTGATTCTTCCATTGCTGTCGTCCTGCAGGGCCAGCAGTGCCATCATGCAGCATTACGCACGGGTTCACTGCAGTATTTATATGTTTAGCCTACAACAATTTGTGATTGTTAACACCTTGCTAAAATCACAGCAACAACTAGTGGTATCCCCCACCCCGAGATACAATTTGAAATCCAAATGTAATAGGCAAACACTTTTCTTCATGCAGGTTTTGTTATGAACAGTATTAAAGTTCGGACCGATAACGAGGACATAGAGTGTAATGATTGCGCGATAGCTTAACGGCTGTATTTTCAGACTTTGACATTTGATGATATATGCACAGTTTTAAAGACAGATATTTAGTTATTTACACTGGGTTCTGCAGTTATATGCTAGGGTATTTGATGCTATCCTGTATTCCATGCAGTCGGGCCATCTCATCCTCTTGCGCTCCGTAGCGGACAATGTGACGGCGAGACAGCGCTGATTAAATATTAAGAACGAGTTTTGTTTTAAGATTTGAGTTGGAGGTGTTTATGGAACAATTATCACTCAGAACAATTATCACTCAATTATCACTCAGTACAATCTTCATGATATGGTGTGAAGAAATAAGAGATAGCCTAATCGTTATTCCCACATGTACTTTCTGCAGTCTGACTTCAGTTCACCACCTCACCATCTGCGTCGCCAAATTCCTATTTTGTCTCCAAAATGTGCGTACGCATGGGTCAGAGTTTGCGTGGAGGACCGCACATTCTCCCGTCAAGTTTGTTTTTTATAAATCACAACCTTTGCGTGGGAAGTGGCGTACGCACATTTTCAGCCCCGTTTTGTGCATACGCCACGTTTATAAAAGACCCCTGGCGTGTATCTTTAGCAGAGCGGAGAGCCGCTACCCGTGTGTTTCTGGGACGCAGCACGGCTGGTGGATTATCAAGCATTGACGTGAATGGCCGTGATTGCTCGGGGGGGTCGCGAAGTGCCGGAATGCAGCACAGTGTAAAATAGGGGTAAGCTAACCTGGGCTCGTAGAACAAAGGAACACAGCTACTAAAGGCTAATTTAGCTCATAATTATTTAATGTGAGAATGAGACCTAAGCTTGCCTGGATGAGTCTATATCTTTCCTATTTCTAGAGGGGTTTGTGCTGTGTTAACTGACTCACCCAGCCACTGTTTCAGTTTGCGTTCTGGAGCAGGCCTGCTAGGGTCTCCCTCGTCGAGACGGAACAGCACACTCTGATGCGCCGCTCCAGCGTCTCTGCCGTCGGGTCTGCACCAGCACGCTCTCCGGTGTCGTCGTTCAGGTTAAAAGTTGTATTTACAAATGTTGTGTTGTTGGAAAACAGGAAAAATATCTCTTTAATCAAACAGTCTTTCTTTCAGTGTCTTTCTCCAGCGTGTTGTTCATCCTCTTCTTATTAAGACTTCATGAAAAAAATGAATACATGTTAACTTTATGACAATGTTGATTCAGTCTGGCAACACAACATACATTTCCTGAGCTCTTCCTGAAAATCTTAAGTCATGTTAATGTACTTGTGTCTTAACTGCCCCCCTGGTGTTCCCCCCTAACCGTTTCTCAGGAAAAGCATGATCTTTGATTATTTGACATTTTGATCTTTTGTCTCTGTGCTGAGTATTAAAGGAATATTTCACCGCTGGAAAGCTGAATATATCTTTAAATTGGGTCACTTATGTAGTAGAAATGTGAATTTTTTTTTAAATTGGTGCCTTCTAGGCCGAGAAAAGCCAGAAAATGTGTTTTGGTCTTATATGGATGAAAAACACCAAATCCCAGAATGCACCTGCTTCGTTGCTTTGAGTCCACTCCCAAGGCACGCCTACCGCTTCAGAGACGAACCGAAGGCATTCAACTCAACTCAAGCGTGTTTTATTTCAACCATATACATGAAACAACGTTTCATGCGTGACTCAACGACATTATATAAAAACGACATCGAAACAGGCTACATTTAGTACACACACTTTATAGGCTCCGTAAAGTTCAGCTAACGCGCATACTAGCATTAGCGCTTGGTGGGCTGTAAACACCGAGCATAAACACAGCCGTGAATTAGCGTGCAATGTAAAATGGTCGGCATTTAACAGTCACAAACTCCACCAGCAGTTAGCAGTTAAATGGATACAAATCACATTTCTGCGCCACTCGGTGTTAACACAGCCCACTTCTTTTACCTGGCGACAGAGCATCTCTAGCTCGGAGGGCTAGCAGGCCTGGTAGCTGGACAGTCCAGTACACTATTCAGGCATGTTTCCACAACAACAAAAAACAGCAGTCTCTCAACTCACCGTTGGAGTTTCGTGAAGTTGGATGTAGTCCTTAGTTTGTGGTCTAAATGAGCGGACACTTGCAAGCAGGATCCGTAAAGTTCAGCTAACGGCATAGTAGCATTAGTGTAGCTAAACACGGAGTATAAACACAGGCGGGAATTAGCGTGGAATGTCGAATGGTCGGCATTTAACAGTCACAAGCTCCACCAGCAGTTAGCAGTAGCTAGTTGGATTTTATTTTTTACACCAGTCCGTTTAACACAGCCCACCTCCACGGGCCGGCGAGAGCAGCCTGGTAGCTGGATAGTCCCGGTCCGGACACTGTTGTTCGCGGCATGTTTCCACAACAACAAAACACAGCAGTCACTGAAATCACGTTGGGAGTTTCGTTGAAGCAGGATGTAGTCCAGCTTGTTGTTTAATGAGCAGACACTTGCAAGCAGGATGGATGGGACAGGTGGACAGCGACGCGTTAGCTTTCCACCTAGCCGATGAGGATGTCCCCGCCGGGTAGCGGCGTGAGCGACACCGCTGGTCTCCGCAGCAGGGAAGCGTGCGTAGTGCGGCAGCATTGCGTCTGTAATAACGTTTCCTGCATATTCTCCGATCTGTACCGATGTATCCCGGTGGTACACACGTCCGGTAGTTTGAATGCAGATAATTGTTGTAAATGTTTTCTGCTGAAAACCGAGAGCCTGTTTACGAAGATTTCAAGATGGCTGACATGGTGCTTTCTGATTCGGAATACCTCGGCCAGACTCGGCAGTCCAACCCCTGTTGGCGTGTTTAAAACATACGGAAGTAGATCCTACTACTGGCTGTAGTCCTTGCCTCTGGCCCAAAAATCTTCCGATGACGCAAAAATCGTCATTTTACGTCATCGGAAGATTTTTTCCAGGCCCCAAATGCAGAGATCTCTCGTCTCAGGGGGACATGAGGGAGGGAGGCACGGTCATTCAGAAATACTATCGGGTTTCTACTGATACAAAGCTGAATGCTAAATCGGTTAAGTATCCCTTTAACAAATATCTAACAAACCTCAGACTTCACCAGACTTCTACAATCTAAATGTCCATTTCCCACACTTCCCACTGGCATGTGAACACATCATCATAGCCATGACTAAAAAATGATAATTGTCCAGTGGCAGTTATCCCAGACATCACCAAAATCTGATCAACTGAACCTTGGGCCCACGGCCATCTGCCGCCAAATTTAATCTAAATTCCCTAATTAACTTTTGGGATATCTGGCTAACAGACAGACGCCAACAAATGAGTAAAAATGTAACCTCATTTGTTGATTGAGGTAAATATATTTAGCACAATATTTTAGCCATATTGCACAGGCTAACACAGCCTTCTCTTCCAAGTGTCATCTGAATCATTTTTCCCACAAAAAGACTGCCACAGCATCTGGGTCAATACACATCTTAAAAGAAAATATAATTCTGTTTGTGTCAAGTGGGTGATGGAGGGATAAAGAGAGCATTTTTAATTCAGTTCCACCACAGCAACACTGTAACCACTTTGCTTGCTTATGCCTGAAATCATGTAATTATGCTCCCACCCACACATATTCATACATACATACATACATACATACATACATAAATAAATAAATATATATATATATATATATATATATATATATATATATATATATATATATATATATATATATATAATAACAGTAACTGGAGAAAATAAGTTCCCTTCAAACCTTGCAGTCATGTCTGTCCTTTTAACGTGTTATGTGAAGCGCTTTGAATCGCCTTCTTCCTGAATGCACAATATAAATAAACTTGCCCTGCCTCATATTTAAAGTAACTAAATGTAACTTTTAAATATTTCTGAAACTGTGTAATGTTCCTTCTGATGATCATAAATGACCTGTAACAGCAAACGAGATTAACAGTGAAAAGAACGCTATTTCGGCTTCTGAGTTCCGTGGTAAATGGAACGCACTAGTGAGTACGCAGGTAAAAGGTAGCAGGAGATGTCTTTATATAGGCCTAATTATTTTTTAATTGTATTTTAGAAGTTATCTGCTATAGTTATGGTTGATACTGGGGCAGAGCCATGACAGAAAAGAAGGAAAATAAACGAAGAAAAACTAAAAGCTAAAAGGGAAATAACTTTACAATGCGCGATGTGGTTGTACGTCAGTAGCCGTCATTAAATTACGTCCCCCTTCCATTTAGCGCGGACGTGTTATTCCTTTTAGTCCGTGTTTGTGTTGGCCTACTATTTTCTTTTTCCTTGTCCCCCTGTAACGTTGCTCATGTAAAGCGTCCTTGGGTTTCATGAAATGCGCTATATTAATCTAAGTTATTATTACATTGGTTGCTACAACAAACTCCTAATGCTTTGGCTTGTGACACAGTGACAGTGATACCCATGTTAGCTCACGATACGGATACTAAGTTACCGTATGCAACACTTGAAATGCAACGATGCATCTGTAATGTATTCTCTAATTGTAAATGAATGATTTTCTCTCTGAGCAAAACATTCATTGCAACTATATGACCTCCCAGTAACGCTGACTCAGTATTATACAGCGGGTAATACAAAACCATAAAGAAAAGACCTTTACGACAGCAAGAGTGCTAAAAACCCTATCACTTTTGACCAAAAAGGCCACTAGAATCAACAAAAACTGAAAGTTACATATAGTCGCTTTAACCTTTAGATGCATAAGTGGTGTCAAAAATTACCCCAGCAGTTGTTTTTTTGCAATATCTTTGTATTTTTACATTTGTATCATTTAATCTTCCATGTATTCCTCAAATAGGTTGTCTTTGACATGAGGCCATTTGGATTTGTATCTAATTGTTATATTTTTTAAGTAATTGCATGTTTTGTATCAGTACCACACTTTTCCATACGTAGCATTTTCTATCAAATTTCAAAGGTTAACCCTATGAGCCTTTGATTTTTATCAACTGTGACTGTCAGGTATACATTTACTGTTGATCCACACATCTAATGCCAGCAGTCTCACCACCCTGAAGGTTATTTTTACTAAATGTTAGCATTATTTTACCTATCACTGATCTGATCACGGATACTAACAGTGCATTAGTGTATTCTTATTTGAAACAGTGCTTACCAAGATCCCTTCATTCAATTAATTTCAGTGCTCAACACTGTGTCAGTCAATTACAATGTGTCACGATGACATTCAGCCTTGATGAAACTAAATACTGTTTACATTTGTGTTTTGCAAGATTTCATGCGCTTTCAGAAGAGCAAAAATGATTTCAATATGATTTATTATTTTTAGTAGTTGCTCTAAACCTGCTAGCATTTACAGCATTTCTCAGTAGTTCATGAAATGGTAACATTATTTAATCTATGGATTCAAGTACAAGGACACGTTTTTCAAATTTTTTTCGTGTTGATGAGGACGATTTTTAAACTAATGAATTTCAATGGGAAGCATATTTCGTGATCACAGCACGACTATAGTAGCGAGTAGTATGAAATGCCGAAAATCCAAGTAAGGAGGTTGTTTGGGGTAGTGGAGGGTCAAACAACACAGGACTTTCACCCCGGAGACTGGAGTTCGCATCTTGACGTAAACCCCAACCGTCCCGTTGTTGTGGCGCGTCGGCATCCCAGAGACCGGGGATCGCGTCCCGGCATGTGGCGTGTCTGTTCACCGTGCTTCTTTTCCTAACCCGAACCGTCCCGTTGTTGCGACGCATCATCATCCCGTTGTTGTGGCGCGTCGGCATCCCAGAGACCGGGGATCGCGTCCCGGCATGTGGCGTGTCTGTTCACCGTGCTTCTTTTCCTAACCCCAACCGTCCCGTTGTTGCGACGCATCAGCATCCCGTTGTTGTGGTGCGTCGGCGTCCCAGAGACCAGGGATCGGGTCCCGCCGTGTGGCGTGTCCTTTCCCCATGCTTCTTTTCCAAAACCCAACCTCCGTATAGATGCTTCTCATTATGTGCTGACCACACGAATAAATGACATTTTCAGCAACACGAAATAAACGAGATAATCGTGTCCGTGTACACGAATCAATAGATTAAAAATAACGTGACCATTTCACAAACTGCTGTGAGACAGTGTTGCCCTTAGACATGCATACTATGTAAATATACTCTTGAGCACAATCATGAGGAGTGTGTGTGTGTGCTATTGTATTGTTAAGTAGTAATTAGTTTTTTGACTTAAAGAAATTTCTTAAGTTTACCGCATAAAACGCATTCATTCTAATTCATCTCATGGAAGAGTGTAGGTATTGGTAGGTCATGCATCTAACGGTTAAGATAGAAATCATTCATGCCACTTCTATTGTTTTGTATGTGTTGACGACGCAGGTGTAAATATGCTAGTATGCAACCCTGTCTCCTAGAAATTATGTTTGTACATTTTTTTGGGGGGGGGGCGAGGGGGTGAATGAAGTGCTACATTTTTTTGTCACAGAAAGTCACAGAAAGGCCGTCAAGGTGGATGATGGGCGTACTGAGCACTGGACTCAGAGAAAAGAGATAGAGAAAGATAGTAGTTTTAATAAAGTAAACATGACTAAAGTCATTAAATATAACTATAAGAAAATGAATAATGCCTTAGCTGCTACAAGTAACATTGTGTTGCAAGATTAGATATTGTCTGAAAACATATGAAATACCTCAGTGAATATTTTGCAGATACATTCAGTAGCAACATTTTGCAACTGGACAGCTTTTGCGTGCTTCCTCATATTAATTTCCTATAAAACAGATGTACTGTTACAAACTGCGAGTATATAGGCCTAAATGTAATTTTTACAGGGCAGACACAGGGTTGCATAGGATCATTCCACCACATTTATACTAAACTGAATTCCCAGACTGTTGAAACTCAATATGTTAATGAAACATTTTAGGAGGAGTAGCAAATTATGGACACAAACAAGAGGCTTGTACCCTGTACTTTACCAAATTACTTTGGAAATTATGTTATTTAGGTTTGTGCTCCTGCATATACACATTTGCCATTTAAATTTGACATACTCCCTTTGTTGACTTTTATGCATTTGTGCAAAGGCAATTTAGATAAGGTGAGTTTTTGTACAGTAAACTTATTTTCTCCTTAAAAAACTCCCACTTTGAGGATTAGAAATTACACAAACAGTCCTCATCCAATAACTCTGGATGGGGGTAGAGCTCCCACCCACTGGCTCATTACTGGGTAATGCCTTTAATCAGCTTTGATTGCTCGCATCTCCCATAGTTTTTTTTTCCAGCATTCAGGAATGGCATCTCTGACCACTTTCTGTGTATTTGAGTGGGCTATATGTTTGGATGCAATGACACAACCTAACAGTTTGAATGTCTCCTTATTGATTGTAAAAAACAGATTTACAGAGTGAATGTGTTTCCACTGTACTGCACCAAACAAAACACTGGAAATACATGTCTTTTTCATTCTGGAGTACTGACAAAATGAGATAATATTAAGCCATACATAATAACCCTAAAGCTTATTTTCATATTAAATGGACACATACTGTGCTCATGCAGTGGCAGAATACATGAAATTTTGATCAAAGCATAAATGAAACTCATAATACACACTTAACATGTAACCATATTAATGTTATCATAATAGTTTAATAGCATCATAAGGATGAATGGTATATTTAATTGCATTTAATAGAGACAGTCAACACTCTCATACATTTATAAACAAAGGCTGCAGAATACACAATATTTCCCTGCAATTCCCTGATTTTTTTTTTTTTTTATGTATTGAAAACAACTTAAACCAGTCATGGCTGAAGCCAGACTTGTCAGACACGTTGAAATCCAAATTATATTTATTGGGATTAGCTTTAAGATCTACTTTTTAATAACAACCACACTGTGTGGTTAATTACAATTGTCTGTAACCCTTTCTGTCTTTTTGGCAAATATATGTCAAATATATTGTCAAGAAATTTATGTTTCACTAATCATCATGTTAATAGCCAAGACTCAATCACATTAACCGTTTGTGTTATTTGGTTGTTAATTGATGAAAATGTACGATTTTGTTCCTGTAATATAAAGAATACATGCCATATAAAAAATTAACATATGTTAATAGAATAACATCATGAACATGAGGATATCTGAGTGGCTACATTCCTATTGCTTAAATTAATTAAATAAGGTGCACATATGGCGAAACATGTTTGCTTCTGATAATTAGATCCATTAGAATATACATTAAGAGTCTATATGTATTCCATATTTACATGCATCATGACCTGCGAGGAAGCTCCACTATACCCACAAACTATAATTTCCAATCTGAGTTTACATTGACCTGACCTGAAGTAAATTCATGCATTTTCCATGCAGTTGTGCAACATTCATGGCATGATTTTTTTTTATCCCAAATTGACTGTAAAAACCGCAGTGTAAGAGAGGCTTTGATAATCAGCTGGATTTTATTGGTGCAGGAAGAATGAAGCTGTTTCAATTTCCTCTCTGTATTTTCAGTCAGATCATGAGCTCTTTGGAAAATGTTTCTCAAAAAAAGGTGAAAAAAATGACAAAGTTATAACCGTTCTCCTGTTTCAAATCTTGAGAGTTTTACGCTCAGTCAGTTTGCTTTCATCACAGCAGCACTGTTAGCATAGCATATGATGTGGCTTATGAGAAGAAGAAAAATCTATTTCCTGTAGTTTGTTGATTGGCATACTTCGCTATTTGTCTGCTAAGTTTAAGACGTTCTAATTTAAAGTGCACTGACCACAGCTGCAGGAGTGGACACATCACTTCCTGAGGAAGATGGATTGCTCTTTCCTCAGGAACTAATTAGCCAATGTCTTCCAGGGCCCGTGTTCAAATGCCAAGTCCTGAAGTTCCATGACTGTAGGCGAGGCAGCTAAAGAAGGGTTCACGAAACAGGCAGATACTCAGACCATGTTAATTGCCCATTATGAAAGCTCTTTGGAGGATATTTGAGTTGTGGTCCGTTGTTCAAATCAACTCAATCTCTTATATTTTAACATTTAGAAGTCTACGCATTATGGAGAAAGCATTATGTATTAAGTAACTAATCTAATTTTGGCCTCCAAAGAGACTTCCTGATGTAGTTTTATAATGTAAGAGTTAGATAAGATATGATATACTTTCCTGTCCCCAAGGGGACAGTTTACTTGGCCAATAGTGCTACACCCACTCCAAGCACTTTTCAGTAAGCTGTAAAGATAAAATTTCATGATGTAACTTCATGAAATTGTCACTGACCATATGCAGGTCAGAGTGATTATGGGGTATGAAAATCTTTTGTTTAATTCTTCATCAACCAGTAAGCCAGAACACAGCGTTCTAAATGTAAAATCTTTACATTCAAAAGCATCAGGTTATTAATGCTACTGTAATGTCCTCTATGGATGTGTGGATCTTTGAAACAATAGTATTTAATTGGATTGCCTCTAACATTCACATATAACCTCCACTTTGTCTTCCTTCATCACACAGTAGAGGATGTGTTATGAGCCGTGCACTGTAAGTGGATTTACCGCTTTGCGGAATAGTGAGGTAGGCTGCAGCAATAAATGATAGTGTTTTCTGACACACTCCATTTTGATTTCACTCTAGTGAATTTCAATAGCACGCTGAGATACAATGGCTAATTGGCTGATCCATCTCGACATTAAAGGCATTTCATAGCACACTTAGTGTCTTTTCAATGGCATTCAATGTGCCATTACAAGAATTCAATTGAAGGTAGAAAAAAGTAATGGAATTGCAGAGAAATGAATAGTCATCAAGTACTCAAAATCATTCACACGCTCTCTGGGAACTGTCAGTGAAAGAATAAGCATAATTTGCTTCTAAATCATTCACTTCCTATTGTGCAATTCATATGATCATGATTATATATATCTATCAAATCAAGAATATGGTATAAAACTCTGTTAGGAAGGCATTTCATGATTGGAAAGTACATACATACACATATATAATACAGAAAGGCACTTTGAGGGAATTCATGATTGTACCGGTACATTTCTATATATAATGGTCAGGAAAGAGCTTTTGTAACACGTCAGGACCCACCCCATATTCAGAGGGAATGTATGTTTAAGGGATGAGATGAAACCTAACCTTGAGTATTTACTGAATGCCTCTTAACTTCCTTTACACTCTTCAAATCTGCAGCTCTTACTCATTTTGCCCTGCGGCCGTGTTGATGCTGAAGGTGTGGGTATAGAGCCCCAGAGACAGTCACGCTCCTCTTTCATTCATTTGTGTTTCATGTACAGATTCTTATCCACCTGTGCGCCCACTCACAGAAGACACATCTATGACTCAACAGCTGAATATTCATGAGAAAAAAATAGAAAGAGGACAGAAAGAATCTTTGTTGATACTTTTTAATGTTATAGTGTCCAGGAGAATCCTACTGTGAGACTGTGTTTGTGAGGGCCATAGGGAGGCTCTGTTTGTTACTTTTATGTATGTGTCTCACCAAAGAATATCTACTTCAGACGCTTGTGACTATGACAAGAGATGGTCAAGAGTTTTTTTATTTTTCTTGCAAAAAAAACTTCCTGCAAGGTAACCATTTACTTTTTTATTTGTTTTATCCAAAAGAGGAGCGTTTCTGTCTTGGTTACATAAGAGAAATTGCACCTGTGAGTGTGTGTGTTTCCATGTAAGTGTATGTGTGGGTGTGACAGCACATTTGCGTGTGTATCTGCACACATCCACAGAAGCCTCTGTGTGCAAAAGTATGTGGGTGTGATATGGATTAGTTTGAGTGAATACTGCTGTGCACAGTGTAGCTAAACCCTTAAATGGGATTAATTCAAGGTGGGCTCGCAAAACGAAAGATGCCATTTACCTTGGGTTTGTGTTTCCACCTCGGTTTGCTGCCTTCAGTAAGCTTCTCTGTTTAAAGTAATGTATTTGAATGTTGTACAGTATGAGAGAGAGAGAGAGAGAGAGACTGTCCTCCCCCGAAAAAAAGGACACTGTAAATTGCTTGTTCGAGCAGAACTTATGACTCATTTTAAGTTTATAGTGGCGGCGCAAAGCAGGAGATAAGGTGACAAAGTTTAAGAGCACCAAATGCCGCACAAGGAGGCAGGTTGGGGTGGTGTATGGGTTCAAACAAACACAGGAGACGGGGGTTTGTGTCCAGTTTTAAATTAAAGGTAAAAGGCAAGTGTTTTTTAAAGTTTTTTAAACTTTACAAAACAAACGAGACTGTGCAACGTTCTACGTCACATCCTTAACCGGAAGTGAAGTAACATAACAAACGTGCTGATTTTAAACCAAACCACAATCTTTTTCTAAACTTAACTAAGTAGTTTTTGTGCCTAAACGTAACCAAACTGCGACATAAGAAGGTTAGAAGGTAGAACAATACGACGTATATCGTTCAATGGTGAAATTGAAGATTTTACAGAAGAAAGTTGTAAGTGCCATATCATGGTCCATGATAAATGCGCCCACTGACCCTCCTTTCCAATCCTACATTCTTCTGAAGCTTACTGAGTGTAATATGTTTCACAATGCATGTGTAATGTAATCTATAATGCCTCCCTTGCATACATTTAAGATGAGTAAAAAGCATCTTATAACAGGTAAAAAAAAAACGTAAACTTAAATGTATGAGCCTTATTGTGGTTTGCAGAGGTCCACAGGTATAGAATGAAAATGATTATACCATAAAAAAATATTTGTCTGTGTCTGCTTTCAAAAGGAGCTTGAGACAGCAGTTACTACTAAAATATGTTCAAGCTTGAATTGTATTGTACCTATTTAACCAATGTTAGACTGATGGAACAAATATATTGGGACCATTTGGTATTTACGGTAGTAAGCTTTTAGGGTTGTCTGTAGGTTGAAACTGTTACTGTAGAATGCATGCACTTTATTTTGTGCAAGTGTCTGGGCTCCTATAAACAAGCTTCCATTTCACATATCTTCACTATTTCTTTGTTTGTACTAGTATTTTAACTGATTTTCGAATAAACTAAACTAAATGGTTTGGTGGACTTGTGTGTGTGTGTGTGTGTGTGTGTGTGTGTGTGTGTGTGTGTGTGTGTGTGTGTGTGTGTGTGTGTGTGTGTGTGTGTGTGTGTCATGCATACGTATGAGCTTGAAATGTGAATCTGAATGAAGAGCAAGGTAATTTACTTTTGACAGTAAACCCAGTATTCAAGTGCATTCACTACTTAGACAGTGCAAATAATGAAGCTACTTACAGTAGTGGTGGTGTTTTATAACATTGTCACAAGGAATGTAAATTCATACACACTTTAGAAATGACCTCCAGGGTCCATATTTTTGAGGGGTCAGCTAAAGTCAGAGATTTTTACAGCCTCAATTACCATGAATATTCTTTACTGTGTCTGAATGACTCTCAGTAGAATAGAACTTTAATCTTTGTGTCTCCCTGCACTCTTTTGTTTTACCATCGCTTCAGTTGCTTGAAACCAGGAATACCCTTAAAACTGACAAAATGACTCTGAAAATAAGAATCTTAGCCAAAGCTGAACAAATACTAGGATGATGTGAACCAGCTGCTCTCAAGTGTGACTGCTCCCATTTACATCACCATTCATCCACACAGCGTGTTGTTAGCATGAATATGCCTGACGTCTTTATTTTTCTTTTTTCATTTGACGGATTGTTAAATCAGTAGATATGTTCAGAGCTTGAAGAGATGAAGATTGAATTGTTTCTTTTGAAATCAAGTGAATATGGCTGAAATAACCTTCATATAGAGAGTCCAGGCAGAGAGGAATGTGATTTTTGTCATATCTTCTGTTATTCTTTCCCTTCACTGGAACAATAACAGAAGATGGATAAACAACCACACAGCTATACTTGGTAAGTAGATTGCAGACAATTTCATTTTGTCTTTTGTCAGAGAGAGTGTTTAACAATATTTCCATTGCAGGGACTAATATTAGTGCAACAGCTGCAGCATAGTGTGTTATGGAAAACATATGTGAAAAAGGTTCAGGAGACTTTGATGACTTACGCAGAAGCATTTAATGAAATCTCAGCCGCGGAGAATCTAGGATTAAACAGTACAGTATAGACAGTACAGTATAGTGCCATCCCAATTTCTGAAGTTCCCGCATTCCTGTAGGTGTATTTAAACTCATGCTGGTTATCTAGACCTTCAATGTAAACAAAGATATTGTGGGCGCTGTAAACACATATGCTTACCTAACTCATGAACGTTATGGACAGCACTCTTGCAAAGAAACAAAAAACAAAAACATAACAGAACTTACACGGGATACACAGATACTGAGACAGGACGTAGTCAAGATGAGACGTGTGGTAAAGCGAGTACGGTGAATTTTGTCCAGCAGAGCATGCGCCCAGGGTAAGAGTAGTGTGCGGCGTAGTGTGCGGCGTAGTGTGCGGCGGTGTGCGGCGTAGTGTGCGGCGTAGTGTGCAGCACAGTGTACGCCGTAGAGTGCAGTGTAGAGAATGGCGTAGAGTACGGCGTAGAGTACGGCGTAGTGCACGAGCGTTTGAGACAGCACTGTTACATCTCCCGTCATCTATGGAACACAGAGTTTCAGTACTACTCTGCCTGAGACAGGTTATGACCTACTGCTGTTATGTTGGACACTGACCTGAATGAATGAGACCTGGGGTACCACTGTCTCCACATAGCATGTGCTTGTAAGCTGGAAATTCCACCACATAGTGCACTCAAACGCACAGCTGCATGATATACTTTAGCCTTGCTGCATTGGATTCCAGTGACATTGCATTTTCTCTACACAAAACTGTGCATATCACTGAACTCTCTGTTCAGGTATGACAGACCAACGTCTGGTGAATATGATGTGTGTGATCAGTCATTTCCCCATGTAATTTATTGGCACCTGATTTTGCAGAGGTTGAGCAATTAATTGTATCCACTGAAGTCTGACTTCATCTCTGGTGACTTACTTGGCTGTACAGAGGAATTTAGATGAAGTGACACATTCAGTGTCACTGCTCAGAGAGCAATCAGAGCCAACATCAACAACCTGAGCTTAAGATGAGAAGAGCTGTGAAAGATGAGTGTCTCAGTCTCTTAATGCACCATCTGGAACAGATGATGTGCTTAAACGTCCAGGAACTATAAACAGGAATAAACGTAACTGTATAATTGTTAATGGTAATGGAAGCCTAGATTGCTGGATTTTTTTCCTGCAGAGTAAGACATCTGCATGTGGCCGGGACAAAATAGCTAGGAGGTGAGGAATATGAGCACCAACTCTTCTGAGGCAGTTCACCACAGAGGCAGGGTTGGTTGCAGACAACAGTGGCTCATGCTGGTGTGTCATGGCCCCTACGTGGATACTTTGACATTCACATAAAGGACATGCTTGGTAAAGCCAGTTATCTCTCAGTCCAGTGACAGCAGTGGTCGTGTGGCTGGAAGGAGATGGCGAGGCGTCCTTCAGCTGTGTTTGTGATTCGCTCTTAGACAGGATAGCAAAGATGGAACCTCCTCGGGGGATGAGTGTCTCCATTACCAGAGCCTGTCGCTGGTGAATGATGGTTTAAAGTCTACTCCATATGGCTGGCTAGATAGATATCACAAAAGAGCATATGTGCCCTTCCCCCTTCTTGTGATCTTTTTTAATATAATGAAAGCCATAGATTGCCTCGATGTTTGACCCCTCTACTGGCCTTTAGAAACAAAGACATAGCAGGCCTCTAATTATGACAGTAAAAGTTGAAGGACTACACATCAGATACAAGAAAGATATAATTTGATCACTGGCCCTTTTCTCTGATTTTCATCAGATCAAATTAAGTTTAACAAGCATCTAATAACACATACGCATTTGTCATATCAACGCATATTTTGTCTGTCTTCTGACATTTTACAGTTGGTTGTGAGACAATGGGCCCCTGGGCACAGACATGCAAAAGGCCCCACCACCTCTCTTACATATGAAGCAAAACACAGACTTTATAGTTGTTTAGCCTCTTTTGATGTGGTTTTGTGTCTCTTTATGGTATTTTTGAGTCTGTAATTGTTTGGCATCTCTTTGTAGTTGCTTTGTGTCTCTTTGTGGTTGTTTTTCTCCTTTCCATAGTTGTTGTGAGTCTCTTAGTGGTCTTTTGTTTGTCTTTGTACTCGTTTTATGCATATTTGCAGTCATTTTGATTCTCTTCCTGGTTGCTTTATGTCTCATTGAGTGACATTTTGCAGTTGAAGGCCAGAGGGGCCCCTGGGCCTGTGCCTGGTAGGCAGGGGCGATTCCAGGATTTTTTAAGTTCGGTGGCACAGGGGGCACCCTGACAGTCAGACATTTTGTCAGAATACAGCATAGAAAATCATATTTAAGAGGGGGCACCCTGTGCCGCCTTTCAGTCCCTCCAGGATTTTGCGATGTCGCGATTGCAAAAATTCAAGCAAATTCAACCAATCACCGTGAATTCAATGTGACTTGCAATTTTGACCAATCACCGCAATTTTTCCGCAATTTTGACCAATAACCGGAGTTTCCCGCAACCAATCACACCGGTCCTACGTGCCAAACTTTGAGTCAGTGTGTGACTCTGAGGACGCGACTCTGAACCACTAACCAAGCGGGAGTGAGAACGGGACACATGTCGCCAAATTCATTTCCTTGTTTCTGATATGAAGACGAGACGTGTGACTCGAACATCTCACATTTACCAACAAAACTTACAGCGAAAGACCCTGCAAAACATTTCAGACCGTCCTGCCAACCTGTATACATTTGAACATCAATAACAACAATTTTTTCAATCCTGTCGGCTCTCTGCAGCGGGCGGGGCTGCTGCTCAGTTCCCCCCGCAACTTGGCAATTTTCACTGTCTCTCGCAACTTCATTACAACAAAAATACAAAAAACATCGCAACTTTGGAAACCCCAATGGAAAAACAAGGTAGAAATGGAGTGACCCTGCCCGGAGGAAGCCCGGGGCCCCCGTCTGGAGCCAGGCCCAGACGGCGGGCTCGTCGGCGAGTGCCTGGTGGCTGGGTTTGCCATGGAGCCCGGCCGGGCACAGCCCGAACAAGCTACGTGGCTCCCATCTCTCCAGCCCATGGGCCCACCACCTGTGGGAGGAACCGCTGGGGTCGGGTGCGCTGCCACATGGGTGGCAGTGAAGGTCAGGGGCCTCGACGGACCAGACCCGGGCAGCAGACGCTGGCTCTGGGGACGTGGAACGTCACCTCTCTGTGGGGAAGGGAGCCGGAACTGGTGCGGGAGGTGGAGCGGCTACCGGTTAGATCTGCTGGTGGGCTTACCTCACGCACAGTCTCGGTTCTGGAACCGTACTCCTGGATAGGGGTTGGACTCTTTTCTTCTCCGAGTTGCTCAGGGTGTGCGGCGCCGGGCGGGTGTGGGGATACTAACAAGCCCCCGGCTGAGCGCCGCCACGTTGGAGTTTACCCGGGTGGACGAGAGGGTCGCCTTCCTACGCCTGCGGGTTGTGGGGGAAAACTCTGACTGTTGTTTGTGCATATGCACCAAACAGGAGTTCGGAGTATTCGGCCTTCTTGGAGACCTTGGTGGAGTCCTGCATGGGGCGCCAGTGGGGGACTCCATTGTTCTGCTGGGGGACTTCAACGCACGGCGCGGCAAATGATGGAGACACCTGGAGAGGCATGATTGGGAGGAACGGCCTCCCTGATCTAAACCAGAGTGGTTGTTTGTTGTTGGACTTCTGTGCTAGTCATGGATTGTCTATAACCGAACACCATGTTCGAACATAGGGATGCTCATAAGTGTACCTGGTACCAGAGCACCCTAGGGCCGAAGGTCAATGATCGATTTTATAATCGTTTCATCTGATCTGAGGCCGTATGTTTGGACACTTCGGGTGAAGAGAGGGGCGAGCTGTCAACCGATCACCATCTGGTGGTGAGTTGGGTCAGGGGTGGGGAAGACTCTGGACAGACCTGGTAAGCCCAAACGTAGTGCGGGTAAATTGGGAACGTCTGGAGGAGGCCCCTGTCCAACGGACTTTCAACTCGCACCTCCGGCGGAGCTTTCGTGCATCCCTGTGGAGGCTGGGGGCATTGAACCCGAGTGGACAATGTTCAAAGTTTCCATTGCTGAAGCGCGAGCAGGAGCTGTGGTCTTAGGGTCTTAGGTGCCTCAAAGGGCGGTAACCCACGGGGAACCGTGGTGGACACCGGTGGTCAGGGAAGCCGTCCGACTGAAGAAGGAGTCTTTCCGGGATATGTTATCCCAGAGGACTCCGGGAGGCAGTTGCAGGGTACCGAAGGGGCCCGAGCGGGCTGCAGCCTCTGCCGTGAAAGAGGCAAAGCAGCGGGTGTGGGAGAAGTTTGGAGAAGACATGGAGAAGGACTTTCGGTCGGCACCAAAGTGCTTCTGGAAAACTGTTCGCCACCTCAGGAGGGGGAAGGGGAACCATCCAAGCTGTGTACAGTAAGGATGGGACACTGTTGACCTCAACTGAGGAGGTAATAAGGCGGTGGAAGGAGCATTTTGAGGAACTCCTGAATCCGACTAACGCCCTCTATGTTAGAGGCAGAGCTGGAGGATGTCGGGGGATTGTCGTCGATTTCCGGGCGGAAGTCACTGATGTAGTCAAACAACTCCACAGTGGCAAAGCCCGGGGGATTGATGAGATCCGTCCAGAAATGCTCAAGGCTCTGGGTGTGGAGGGGCTGTCCTGCTACACGTCTCTTCAACATTGCGTGGAAGTCTGGAACAGTGCCAAAGGAGTGGCAGACTGGGGTGGTGGTTCCCCTTTTTAAAAGGGGGACCAGAGGGTGTGTGCCAATTACAGGGGTATCACACTTCTCAGCCTCCCTGTTAAAGTCTACTCCAAGGTGCTGGAAAGGAGGTTCGGCCGAAGTCGAACCTCAGGTTGAGGAGGAACACTGCGGATTCCGTCCTGGTCGGGTGGAACAACGGACCAGCTCTTCACTCGCAAGGATCCTGGAGGGGGCCCGGGGAGTATGCCCAACCGGTTTATATCTGTTTTGTGGATTTGGGGAAGGGCGGATGACCGGGTCCCCGGGAGATACTGTGGGAGGTGCTGCGGGAGTATGGGGTGAGGGGTCTCTACTCAGGGCCATCCAATCTCTGTACGACCAAAGTGAGAGCTGTGTCCGGGTTCTCGGCAGTAAGTCGGACTTCGTTTCAGTTGAGGGTTGGCCTCCGCCAGGCTGCGCTTTGTCACCAATCCTGTTTGTAATATTTATGGACAGGATATCGAGGCGAGTGGGGTGGGGAGGGTTGCAGTTCGTGGGCTGGGGATCTCATCGCTGCTTTTTGCAGATGATGTGGTTCTGATGGCATCATCGGGCCCCGCGACCTTCAGCACTCACTGGATCGGTCGCAGCCGAGTGTGAAGCGGTTGGGATGAGGATCAGCACCTCTAAATCGGAGGCCATGGTTCTCAGCAGGAAACCGGTGGAATGCCTTCTCCAGGTAGGGAATGAGTCTTTACCCCAAGTGAAGGAGTTCAAGTACCTTGGGGTTTTGTTCGCGAGTGAGGGACAATGGAGCGGGAGATTGGTCGGAGAATCGGGCGAGTGCGGTGCGGTATTACATTCCATCTATCGCACCGTTGTGACGAAAAGAGAGCTGAGCCAGAAGGCAAAGCTCTCGATCTACCGGTCATTTTTCGTTCCTACCCTCACCTATGGTCATGAAGGCTGTGTCATGACCGAAAGAACGAGATCCAGGGTACAAGCGGCCGAAATGGGTTTCCTCAGGAGGGTGGCTGGCGGCTCCCTTTAGAGATAGGGTGAGAAGCTCAGTCATCCGTGAGGAGCTCGAGAGCCGCTGCTCCTTTGCGTCGAAAGGAGCCAGTTGAGGTGGTTCGGGCATCTGGTAAGGATGCCCCCGGGCGCCTCCCTAGGGAGGTGTTCCAGGCACGTCCAGCTGGGAGGAGGCCTCGGGGAAGACCCAGGACTAGGTGGAGGGATTATATCTCCAACCTGGCCTGGGAACGCCTCGGGATCCCCCAGTCGGAGCTGGTTAATGTTGCTCGGGAAAGGGAAGTTTGGGGTCCCCTGCTGGAGCTGCTCCCCCCGCGACCCGACACCGGATAAGCGGACGAAGATGGATGGATGGATGGATGGATCGCAACTTTTATCGCAAGTTTTTACAAAAGCTCTGCAAAATCAGCACTTTGGGCCGCAACAATCTGCCCTTTGTCCATTTAGTGATCCAACCATGGGTGTAAGGTACGCATTTTTAAAGCGCCCATATTATACTCATTTTCAGGTTCATAATTGTATTTTAAGGTTGTACCAGAATAGGTTTACATGGTTTAATTTTCAAAAAACACCATATTTTTGTTGTACTGCACAGCTCTCTCTCACTGCTGTAGATCCTCTTTTCACCTGGTTTCTGTTTTAGCTACAGAGTGAGACCTCTTTTCTTCTTCTTCTTCTGTACTATCTTTGATTGCACTCGCATTACGCTCAGTAGCTCAGATGTAGATCATGTCAGCTAGCTAGCTCCATAGAAGTAAAAGACAGGCTGTTTCTCCAACTTCAGTCAGTTACAAGGCAGGATTAGCTGGGAGACTTCTAAATGAGGGCGCACATGTAAGTAGTTCTTTTGTAGATTATGGTGAACTTGTGTGTGTTGTAGCAGTGCTTTGCTATTGAGAACGAGGTACCATGCTAGTGTTAGTATTAGCGTTAGCATGCTAATGCTAACGCTACGAGCTAACGGTTGCGGTTAGCCAGCTCATTTCGGATTGTGACGTCACAGTCCGAGCCGATTTTGAACAGCTCACCAGGAGACTGAAGGCAGGACACATTCAGAAACCATATCTCACTCAAAACAGCATGGATGGATTTTTTTCAAAGTTTGTATGTGTGTGGAAGCACCAGAGACACAAAAGAACACCCCAAATACCAGAAAAAAGTGTTTTTTTCATAATATGGGCACTTTAAAAAGGAAAATATGATAACACAGCCATCAATTCAATTGGTATGAACTTGTTCTTGTCCTGCCTCTGTAAACAAGGTTCATAAACTTATATTTGCAAATAGATTGAAAAGAGTGATATTTCAGTATTTGAAACCACTATTTGCAGTATTTTAAACTGAAATAAGAAAATAGTTTTATCTCTGGTAACATGTTTCCTGGTGGTACCTTGTTTTGCTCCTAAATAGGTTCTGGCAAGGACTTTTAATTTATTTTAGAATATCCAGATGGCAGTGCTGTGAATAACAAGTGACTGGTGTGAATCCATGACAAGGTAGACAGACAAGTTGCAGCTCCAGTGTTTTAATTAATGATTTTGTGTTCTGCCCCTCCCTACCTGGTCTCCTTAAGGTGTTAAAATGTAAATACAAAATCCAGGTACCAATGGCCCCACCTACATTACGGTTATGTAAGAGGCATAAGTAGAATTAGGCAGTAGTTTAGAAAATAAGGTTTTAACTGCCTTGAGCAAAGTTCCATTAAACGTTCTTTGATAGATAACTCTAATGATTACTAAAATGCTCCCTTCCTAAAATCAGACACTGTGACAAATGCTATGATCCATGCATCATGAATTCTATAGTGTGACCTTTGCATTGTTTACCAGAACTAAGAAACGTGCATTCATATAGACATACAAGTGTTTGGAATATCTTAAGCATCAAATTCAGTGTGTGAGCTCTTCAGGCACTGCATGCATAATCGAGAAAAGAATAATGAAAAAAAACAAAAACACTTTGCCTGTGCCTCATCCAGAAATGATGCAAATGCTACAGCGTGGGAAGGTGTGAAAGCAGTTCTACTCAATTCAGATGCTGCAGACCATTCTCTGTAATGAAAATAGGCTTTTTAGTTGATATGATCCTGTTAGCCACAAAATCCTGTGAAAGAGTAACAGTTATGCAAATGGGAATAGTCAAGAAGAAGTGCCCTGGCCTCAAAACAATGTGTTAATCCACATGACAATTGGTAAATTTACGGTATGCATGGCTCCCTGTGCTTTCAATGTCTTGCATTGTCCCTTTGCAATAAATGTGGCACCCTGTTGTTTTTATTACGTCTATAAGCTGTACAAATAAAATGCATTAACATGTCTCTGCAGTGACATCTTCCAACCTCCAAGTTATTTGTACATAGCATTAGGTTACTGCTAACACTTTACAATACAGTGCACAAAATAGTGTACTAGTTATTATATAGTCCCACATTACTTCATAATTACTTTGCCATCACTTAACCTTTTAATGCCCCACCAAATAACAAATTACATTATACTAAGTATAGTTATAAGTAGTCCCTCATTACTTCATGATTATGTTATATTCTGGAGCATTAGTGATGCTAACATCTTAAAAAATTCATTAACAGAGTATTACTTGTGTAAGTAAGCTTAAAGCTGGAGTGCAGGAACTTTTGCCCCCCCTGGCAGTGAGAGTAATTACACAAACACCGTTGACGTGCTTATAACAGAAAACACTGCTTCGCTGTGGTCTCGCCCCCTTCACTGCCTGTCCAGGTATAGTGGGTAATGCTGACATACAGTGTAACCAATCAGAGAGTCAGAATGAGCAGCTACGCTTTGAAGAACTCTAAGCAAGGTTGGTTGACTGCACTTTGTGTACTGCTAATGTAACAATGTTGTTGTGGTTAATGTAGTTAATAAACTACTTGTTATGAGTACGAATAAGCTGTATCGGCATCCTTCCGGTGCACCAGCGCAGGAATGTTGCCACCGAAACCAGACACCACAACTCAGGTTTAGAAATACAAACAGCTTTTCCTGACCATGATCAGCATTGTGTGCACTTGCACTGTTTTGAATGTAACGGACGTTCATTAATATGTAAAAGCACGCACCCTGGCTTTAAAGATTTGACCATGGAGCTATGTCAAAAGGCAATAACTCCAAACACAAAATGCTTTCACAAAGTGTATTGAGTATTTACATATTTACAAAACATCTAGCAAAGAATTGGGACTAAAAGCGGAAAACATCAAAAGGGATAGTTATTGATGAAAGGGCAGTGTACTGAAGATTGTTATATTGAACTTTACCTTCACTGTTTCAATAACAAAATTATCTTCATAGATACAGGAGTGCAGTCCATCCACACCAGGAGAGATGGACAGAAAAAAGGCACAGGCTTAAGCAAAAAAGGCCAGCAGAAATAAAGCTTCATTCCATCACATCTCTGGTTGTTTTAGCTCCTCCGCTATTGAACAAATGATTATGACTGACAGAGTTAAGGGCCTTTATCATTTGATAACAGACACATCCTATTGACTTTAGGTTTTGCGTGGCTTGTTAGATATAGATAGCCCAATAGATAGCAAGCCAGAAAAAAAGAGCCATGGCCTGAGGCAGTGATAACCTCTGCAAGCTGTCCAGGCAAAATGAGTGTTAACCTTTTTGGGGCACAACATGGGTAAGTTATGGTCAGATAATCATGAAGTATTGAAGGATTACTAAGTAACTTGCCAGTATGTTTGAATCACTTTACTTTGGTGTGCACAAAAAGAGTAGTATGGGTCCAACGGAAGTACATTTCCAAGATAAGTCTGAGAAGCCGTATGAGAAGCCAGCGAGAAGCACCGGATGTTCACAACGAAACCAACACAACCTCCGAGCCAACATTGCAAGCCGACAATGGCAAGTTTTGAATGGGAAATCAGGCAGGCCTGCTTGGTTCTTTCGGGGAATGATTGTAAAGATTACAAATAATATGTTTTTGGCATTCACTATCTAACTGGGATGTTTCAAACCCGGTTGGCAGGGACTGCTATGGACGTAAGTTACATACAATGATCACTGGTAAGAGCAAATTACGTTTAACCATATATCCAGCTAACTTAAATAGCTCATGTTACTGTATTGTGTGAACACTTCATTAAATATTGTTTGTGGGTGGCCAGGTTAGCTCAGTTGGTAGAGCAGGTGTACATATATAGAGGTGTATGCCTTGATGCAGAAGGTGTATGATTTTATGTTTACTGTTGTTACTTTATATAAAGCACTTTGGATACCTATATAAATAAATGTTGATTGATTTTTTTTCAACTGAGCACTGTTCAAAGCCTTGAACACAATGCTTTGAGATTGTGATGGTTCTTTAGTTCTGCAACAATGGGAAATGATGCCTGTTTGGAGGTTACTGCTACAGAAAGAGGAAGAACCTTCCATCTTATGATAAAACATGTTTTCCAGTGGGTCGCTATTCACTGTGCTCCATCATTATTATGATAATCCGTCACGGAACATCAAACAGCTCCTGGCTTATAAATTATAAACATAATTAATGGAAAACGTTTGTCAGAGTGTCTCAGCAGGACCATGACGTCCATTGTTTTTAGCCACAGCACCACTAGTGCAAGTCGCAGAAGGTGGTAAATATTTACCACCCAATACCTTTAATCAGTCACTTTGACATGCACTTTGTGCCTTGATCATACTCAGTCTACAGGTCAAGGTACTGAGTAGAAGGAAGAAAATCAACATAAATGCAGCAGTGGAAAGTCACTAGTACTGTACTTAAGTACTAATTTAAGGTACTTGTACTTTACTTAAGTATTTCCATTTTCTGCTAGGCAATACTTTACTGGGGGATCTACAAGCTACCAAGCAGTAGGCTATATAAAGTAATTTAGCCCGCTCTTTACTATCTACAATTAAAGTTATTAACACATTAATGTAACAATCCAATAATATAATGTACATGCTTCTGGAAGGGGGACATTCTGCACCTGAGTATGTTTTGATGTGTGGTGTAATTGGTAGCGATGCTGTAATGCTATGTGGAGAGGAATCCGCCGACACTGTTTCTTGATTATAAAGGTTTATTCACATCCAAGAAATCAGCATCATGTACAAGCTCTGCAGAGCTCGGAGAGGACCATTTTCCCAGATTCTCCAGTGGTCCTCTGACTTTCTTTGTTTGAACATGGTATATATTCTATAATGTGTGTAACATAGATGGGGGAGGAAACAATACTTTGACCAATGGCTTCATGCCAACTGGCTCTGTCTTGGAGGGCCCATTGATAACGCATCCCAGATGTTTCCAGAGAGGTGTCTTCTGAAAGTAGAGTAAAGTTCATCCGAGGTCTCCTGTCGAATCTTAGATACCAGTCATAAATGTTCAGATAAAGCTTAAATACATGTTATATAGAATGATCAGATAAAATAGGATGACAATACACCTCAGATGCTAATACTTTGGTACTTTTACTCCTAAGTAACATTTTTTACTTTTTGAGTATTTCTAAACTGTGGTATTGCTACTTTTTTAAGTAAAAGAGCTGAGTACTTTTTCCACCACTGCATAAATTAGGCTCCACAGTAAATTCCAAAAATTAGATACGTCTGACACATTTACGTAATGCATGTATGTATGTATTTGCAGTGTCATTACTCTAAAAGGAAATGATGACATGCAAATGTCTTAAAACCACAAACCAATACAATCCACACAATGAATAATGTACTGTATCTTAAATCAAATACACTCTGTATTGGAAACATATTCATACATTTTCTGCCACTCATGATTAAACACTTACGTAAAACAGCGTTATTGGAAAGTGTATAAATACAGTTTAGAGATGTACAGTTGTGACCAAAACTCGTATAGTAATTATTTGGCTCAAGATCGGGATCCGGTGACATAAGAGGTGATGTTTGAGCTTAGAGAAGTGAGGATGTGAGGAGTTCCTCCTGTGTCCAGTGTCACAGTGTAGAACAGGAGATAATGTCAGCACTGTCTGGATTAATCTGCCTCAGCTAAGGGCAGAGATTAAGGCCATCCATGAAAGTGGGACAACATGGCATCAGTGCTTGGCTAAACGGAACTGAGCGTCACCAGCTTTAACAGCGCCACCCTGTGTACTTAGAAAAAAAAGGCGCATCAATTTTACAACCACATGTTATCCTGAAATGAACTGTATTTTTTTTTTATGTTTTGGGGCTTTTTTAGATAGGATAGCTGAAGACAGGAAAGGGGGGGTGGGGGGGGCGATGACATGCAGCAAAGGGCCGCGGGTCGGACTCAAATTAGGGCCACTGCAGTAAGGACTGAGCCTCAGTATATGGGGTGCACGCTCAACCAGGTAAAATTTCTTTTCAGGTTTCATATCTGTCTGCCCAAGCTTGGAATAAGCACTGTGTGAGAGCTATTTCAAATCCCCAAGTGCTATAATGTTTTGCTCGTATAAATTTAGGACATCCTCATCGATAATTAGAAGTGTTTGCCTTGTACATTTTAAATAACGTTATTACAGCCTCCTTAACCTGTCGTATCGTACTCAAAACATGGCCTCATATTCAGCAACCTTTATCATCTTCCCTACTGCTACTGTTTCCAGTAACTCACTAGTACTCATACACCAAAGCCTTTTAAATTACAGTTAATTGCTGTGAGAATCATAAACAAGACATGTGCATATTAAGAGCGCTTAATGACTACAGAACTAGCTGATAATTTGTGCATAATAAACACTTTTACTGCTCATGCTGACTTGAAGAGACACGCCTTCATTACACTCTCACGTGTGGAGATAGCCCCAGTCTTTGCATTGATGCTGCCAGAGAGCACCTGAAAATCAACCGGTTAATTACAGAGCCAGCTGAGGCTAAATCGGTAGCAACTGTCATTAGTGGAGCCAAGCCACATCTCAAACAGGGCGGGTGACACGTTTATTAGGTCTTGCTGACAAATTGGAATCAGATCGGTCTTTACTAAACACTACATCACTTTTTTTACTATTGTGAGTTAGTTCCTGCTTATCTGACCAATTGCATACATCACAGGTTTTATAAGATATCTTTGGCATTATAGCTTTTGTGCATATACAAAACAACCAATACTGGAACAACAGCATCATTTTCCTTTACACCATTTGAAAACTCAAGTTTCTGAGGCACTCCCTCCTTTGTGTGCAATGCCAAAACCTACAACACTAGCACCAATTCCAAGAAAAACAGTTACAGCTCTACAAAACCCAAATTGGTTTCAAAGTGACCCATTTAAAAAGAGAGGTGTTATGCAAGAGGTTATTGTTGGCCTGGATTGGAGCTTTTTGGTAGCTTTTTCTCCCAGGCTGCAATCATGGCAAACCAATTCACTGTAAAAAATAATGGAAGAAGCTTCCAGGTCTGAAAAGTGAAGCCAATGCATAAGTGCCCTAAACCTGCATTCCATTTAACTTCCAGCAGGGGGCGACTCCTCTGTTGGCAAAAATGAGTCAGTTTCTATAGAAGTCTATGAGAAAATGACCCTACTTACTTGATTTATTACCTCAGTAAACATTTTCATAATGAAGTAATGATCTTTTGTAAATTATGGTCCCATTTATTTTAAAATACATAATAAAGAAGGGGATACTTTAGGGCGTGGCTACACACCGACCTTTCAATCAGGACAGAGGCTTAGCATGCATATTCATGGCTCCGTATTTTCATTGAAAAACCAGGTCTAGTCCTTCTTCTTCAACGTCAACCGTTTTATTTGTTACCACAGTGACTCAGTGAAATGCCTGCAGGAGCAAAAAAGCAGGTCTCGTTGCTGTTTACCCAGACACAGAAATCTGCCATCACGGCGGCGGCTAACATGGCTACTGATACTAACGCGGACCTGAACATGGAAAACGTTATAGCCAAGGTCTTGGAAAAGCAACAAGATGTGCTTCAATCAGTGGTCCGCAACGCAGTGAAGGAAGCGTTAGCAGAAATTGATACCTCGCTGCAACACATCAGGACAGAGCTTGAGAGGCAGGGAGCTGCGGTATGTGATCTGGTGCAATGACTGACAAGACGCAGGGGGATAACAGGCAGATGAGAAACATGGTGAATGCCTGTGTTGATGACCAGAAGAAATTTGAGTATAAGCTAGCCGAAATGGAAGACAGATCCCAATGCAACAATGTATGCATCATTGGACTAAAAGAGGGTAGCGAAAAAGATGACCCAGTTGGGTTCCTGCAAAATCAGTTACCGGTGTTGATCCCCTCCTTATAGAACAGGGCTATCATCGAAATTGACAGAGTACACAGAATCTACGGCAAGGGTACAACGACACGTACTCTGATTTTCAGATGTTTGAGATATCAGGACCGCCAAGCAATCCTTCAGTGGGCGAGACAAGTACAGCAGAAAGGCCCAATTCGTGATTCCAAAGCAACGCTACGCTTTAAGCCTGACTACAGTGCATTCACTGTCCAGCAGCGCCAAGAATTTATAGGAGCACAGCGTAAGTTACATGCTAAAGGCGTCTCAAACTTCCTTATTTATCAGGCCACCCTAAGAGTAACTCACGGAGGAAGAGTGCTCACCTTCGCTACAGCCAAGGATACAGACATTTTCTGTCGGTAGCTGGATATGGAGGCAACACAAGTCGATCCGCGGCTGGCAGAATAGGTTGGTGTGTTTTTCATATAGCCTATTTCAGAACTTAATAGCTGGTTGAAATTAGGCCTGTCACAATAACAAATTTTGCTGGACGATAAATTGTCCCAGAAATGATAAACGATAACATTGTCGTTCTGAGACCATTTTCATGTAATATAATGATAATCGCATAATAATGCAGGTACACCTTTTCAAAGATCAATAAACTTTTATTCCTAAAGAATATTTAACACTGGAACTGGAAGACATTTTAAAAATCCACAATAAATGTATGTATGGTTATGTGGGACATATCTGGTCTCTAAACACTTGGAGTGCAGGGTCCAGTCAGCCATTATGTAGTGTATAGTCAAGCTCATATAGGAGGTCATGTTTGAACGTGACCACATATCCGTAGTGGCAGAGTAAAATGTAATGTATTTGATCTCCTTTAGTATGTCGTCTTTCACCCTGTTGTACAGTTGTGGAATTGCCGTTTGTGACACGTATGTTCTCCCAGGCGAATTCGTACTGGCTGTCAAATGTTTTGCAGCATTCGTCTTTTTGACGATACTAAAGGGCAGCATCTCTTTAGCATTGAATTAAACTACACTGTCTGTGAGTGCACACCATTTTGCACTGCCCTGTTTGTACTTTGTTTGTTGACTAAACGCCCCAGTGATTGTGTACTGTCGGGAAGACAGAGACGGCCCATCTGTTGTAGTTTTTTTTCCCAGCTGGGAAAACTGCACCGGATGATTGTGTTTTAGGTGCATATGCATGTTTGTTGTGTTGCCGCGTTTAGTTGCTACTGTTTTACAACAAATGCGAAATACCGACTTGCTCAGGTTAAGTGGTTCACCACGGTCATTCGGTTTGAATCCAAAGTGCTCCCACACTGCAGCTGTCGCATTTGGCTTTGAAACCAATTCCATCTTTTTTTTTTTATTCCTCCAACTCTCAACTAGCGTTTGCTCTGGCTATACTCCTCACGCGGCTCTTTTGCTGCACTCTGTGGTAGGCTACGCCAGGAGTCCCACCTCCCCACAGAGAGACCATGCGGGTGACAAGTGACTGTTCACTCCTCGTTACACTAAGGAACCGAGAGTGGTCACCGATGCACCGTAGCGGTCATCCAGTCTCTTTGGTAGAGAGAGAGAGAGAGAGAGAGAGAGAGAGAGCCGAGGAAAACAAACAAGCATGCAAATGGAAATTTGCGATTGGCGATTAATTGATTTATTGCATATCGTGACAGGCCTAGTTGAAACCTAGTATGTAAGTTTTGGAACCAAGCTTTGAAGGAACATTTAAATAGACTGGAAGAAAATGATGAATGCGGACTATTCATCTTATAATCTATGTTTATTACTCTTACTAGGCTGGTGTGTTTTTCGCATAGCCTATTTCAGAACTTAATAGCTGGTTGAGACCTAGTTCTAAGGTTTTTGTAACATTGTTCATGTTTAACATAAGAGTTAACTAGACCTGTTTCAATTAACCTGTGACTTCAGACAGGAGGAGCAATTTTGAGCTGGAGTTTTGCACGAGCTGCGTTTGATGTGGCCACGTATCTTACAGATAGGGGCGGGGTCTGCGGTCTCAGAGGGTTAGGGGATTTTACCACACTTTTATGTTTTTACCACACTTTGCTTAGATCTAAATGTATACGTGTACATTTTGAAGATGGCTGAGCTTTAAATCCTTTCAGTTAACATCAGGGAGCTAAACGGGCTGATCAAACGAGCTAAATTCCTGGATTATTTAAGAAGGAAGAACATAGACGTGGCGCTTATACAAGAGTCAAATTTCAGACCCATCATCCCAACCGGGACTGATATTAAGCTTTATTCCAAAGTCTTGGCTCTCTGCCTAGAGCGCTTTATCGAGAAGCTAGTCCACCCCGACCAATCAGGTTTTATACCAAAGCATCATGCTACAGACAATGTACGCAGACTATTTCATGTAATAGAAGAAGCCAAAAACCTTCCAACAATGACAGCAGTTTTATCAGTGGACGTGGAAAAGGCTTTCGACCGTCTAGAGTGGAACTACTTGTGTCAAGTAATGGAGAGGCTTGATTTGGGGGCCAAATTCATTGACATGGTGCATACTTTATATGTGAATCCCACGGCCATAGTCACAACCAATGGCTTGCATTTTCAGCCATTTGCCATCGCTTTCCCCCAAGCTGTTTGCAATCTCTCTTGAACCGTTAGTCATAAGTCATAAGGGAAAATAAAATAAAATCCAATAGCAGCTCAATATCATTATTTGCAGATGATATTTTGTTATACATCTCTGATCTTGAGGACTCTATTCCAAAAATCCTTAAGATCTTCAACGAATTTGGCTCAATCTCCAGCTATAAAATTAACTGGAATAAATCTAATCTTCTTTTATTGAACAACAGGCATGTGACATCAGCCATTAGTGTTACAATACCAACCCAAAGCAAAATTACATATTTGGGCATCAGCATACACACACCGCTACAGTGAGTTGTCCAGGACAGCTATGAAGCTATATTAAGTAGTGTTCAAAGGGATCTGGCCAATTGGTCTGCGCTGCCTGCATCACTACGGTCCAGGATCGCTGTTGTTAAAATGAACATAGTTCCTCGTGTGAATTTCTTCTACATTTCTGGAAGAAACGTGATACCTTAATTCGGCAGTATATTTGGAATAATAGACAACCTAGGTTAAAATACTCTACCCTGCAACGTACCACAAACAAGGGAGGCCTGGCCCTCCCAAACTTTAAAATGTATCACAGAGCCTTTCAGCTACAGGCCCTCAGAGTGTGGATGGATCCCTCATCCACAGTTCCATAGAGAGAAATAGAGCAAAACCTCACTGGAAGTCTAAGACTGCAAGACCTTGCCTTTGCAGGTGTGTGCCAAAAAAGTGTATGCTAGCCTATGGCCCTATTATCACCAACACATTGACCAACTTTAAACAGGTGGAGGAGCAACTACGCTACACCAAAAAATGGTATTTGAATACCCCAATATGGCACAATGCACACTTAATGTCTGGTAACAAATGCTTTGCTTGTAAGCAGTGGAGTGACAGAGGTATTTATACTTTAAACAAGCTATTCAATGAGAAAGGTATGTTGAGTTTTGAAGACCTGAGAGCTAATTTTGAGGGCCCCAGGACATCCTTCTACTTTTATCTTCGCTTAAGATCAGCCCTAAAAATGTTATGGAGTGCCATGGGGAAACAGTCTTGAGGCGCACCCAGTCAATAAATGGTTTGTTGATTTTCGTGTGAGAGGATTAGTGTCCAATATGTATGCTAAACTGATGCAAGTATCCATAGGAGAACTCCCAATAGTAAAGAAATGGGAATGAAAGCTGAGTCCTGAGGGGAACGCAATTAATTGAGAGTCAGTTTGGGACAACATTTTCCACTGTTCCAAGAACCCAAATCACCAGTATATTCACTTATGTCATAGGACATATTGGACTCCCCAGAAGAGATACGCCTCTAAAGTCATTCCCACTCCCTATTGCACATTTTGTAAACCTGAACAAACTGGAACTTTCCTGCATATGGTCTGTGTCACGGACTGACCAGGAGTCAGACTGGAGGTAAGTGAAGCTGAGCTTTATTTACAAAATCCAACTGGAGGAACAGAGAGCAGGACAAACAGGCAGATCGTAGGCAGGTTCTCTGTGAGGTTCAGGACAGCAGCAGATAACAGGAGGATAACTACAGGTAAGTACTCAGTAGATTAACAGGTAGTCAACGAGAGCGAGTAAGTGTCGTGAAGCAAACGGGACCAGACAAGGAGTGAATGTGCCTGTGCTGCTTATAAAGGTGGTGGACTAATGAGGTGCAGGTGGTGAACTGATGACGTGGTATAATGAAGTGCAGGTGCGAGTAATCAGTATTGAGGAGATAGTGAACGGCTGAGAGGAGTGAGTGATGAGGAATATGAATGAGTGGGAGGAGTGAGTGCTGGTGACAGTGGGACCCTGACAGTACCCCCTCCCGAGGAGGCTCCTGACGACAGTGAAGAGGGGCGAACACAGCGACGAGGTCTGCCCCGACCCCTGGGGACAGGGCGATCAGGATGGTCAGCATGGAACTGGGCGAGGAGAGCGGGGTCCAAGATGTCATCACGTGGTACCCACGACCGCTCCTCAGGACCATAGTCCTCCCAGTCGACCAGATACTCGAGGCGAGAACCTCGCCGCCGTGAGTCCATGATGGTGCGGACTCGATAGATAGCCTCCTCATCAACGGGAACGGGAGGAGGAGGCACCTTGGTGTCAGGGTCTGTGGGAGGAGGAGGGACAGGGTTATTAAAGGGTTTCAGAAGGGAGGTTTAGCCTGTAGGTGACGTCGTTCAGTTGCTTCTGGATAGTGAAGGGTCCGATGTATCGAGGACTCAGCTTACGGCAAGGCAGGCGGAGGCGAAGGTCCCGAGTAGAAAGCCACACCTTTTGGCCAGGTTAATACAGAGGGGTTTCGGACCGACGTCGGTCTGCTTGTTTCTAGTGCTGACGTACAGCTTGTTGGAGCTGTACGTGAGCCGAGTCCCACACCTTCTCACTGTTTTGGAACCAGTAGTTAACGGCAGGCACCTCTGAGGGCTCACCCGACCAGGGGAAGAGAGGTGGTTGGTATCCCAGGATGCACTGAAACGGGGTGAGTCCCGTAGTGGTCTGACGAAGGGAGTTTTGGGTGTATTCCGCCCAGGGGAGGAAACGACTCCAGCTGTCCTGGTTCTGGTGGCAGTATGTCCATAGATACCGTCCGATTTCCTGGATCTTCCGTTCAGTTTGTCCATTAGTCTGGGAATGATATCCTGAAGACAGACTGACTGTAACCCCGAGGAGCCTGAAGAAAGCTTGCCAAACTCTGGAGATGAACTGCGGTCCTCTGTCTGATACGATGTCCTCTGGAATGCCGAAGTTTTGGAACACATGGCTGAAGAGGGCCTCTGCGGTCATGAGAGCAGTAGGGAGCCCGGGTAGGGGAATCAGCTTACACCCCTTGGAGAATCTATCCACCACAACAAGGATACAGGTGTGGCCGTTGGATCGGGGGAGGTCGGTCATGAAATCCGGATGTCCAGAACCCAGAGCAGTGTGAGCAGAGTCCAGTAGGGTGGTCCAAAACTGACGAGGGACAAAGGTTACCCCTTCGGGGCCTCCCGGCGGAGCGGGATGGAGAAGGTTCGCCTGAGTGATCTGCTCGTCAATGTCCCAGATGATCGGGCTGACGAACATGGTTGGAGGGAGGATGGGTTCAGGTTGGAGCTCTTCTGATGCTGACTGGTGAAGACGAGAGAGAGCATCCGCTTTGCCGTTTTTACTGCCCGGTCGGTGGGTGAGGTGGAAGTCGAAGCGAGTGAAGAAGAGGGCCCAACGAGCTTGGCGGGGATTTAACCGTTTTGCCTCTCTGATGTATTCCAGATTACGATGATCAGTTATGACTTCAAACTGGTGATTGGCTCCCTCCAACCAATGCCTCCATTCTTCTAGGGCCAGCTTCATGGCCAGCAGTTCCCGATTTCCGATATCATAGTTTTGCTCTGCTGAGGAAAGCTTTTTGGAAAAGAAGGCACATGGATGGAATCTGGGAGGTGTCCCCTGCCGCTGAGAAAGCACCACACCTACACCAGTGGAGGACGCGTCGACCTCGACAACAAAGGGTAGGTCTGGGTTGGGATGAGTCAGGATAGGGGCGGTCACGAAGGCATCCTTAAGGCGTGTAAAGGCGGTGATGGCTTCTGGAGACAGGGATGTGGGCTGCCCCTTGAGGGCTGAGGTCAGAGGAGCGCTGATGAGACTGTAGTTGTGGATGAATCTCCTATAGAAGTTGGCGAATCCAAGAAACCGCTGGAGGTCCTTTACAGTAGAGGGGTGAGGCCAGTTTTGAATGGTGTCCACCTTCCTCTGATCCATCTGGACTCCGTGTTGGTCGATGATGTAACCCAGGAACTGCACAGAGGGGGTGTGGAACTCACACTTCTCCAGTTTCAGGTACAGTTCGTATTCTCAGAGTTTCCTCAGAACCAGACGGATGTGTCGTCGATGCTCAGAGAGGGAGGAGGAATAGACGAGAATGTCGTCTATGTAGACAACTACGAATTTGTTGAGGAACTCTCGGAGAACCTCATTCATGAATCCCTGGAAAACAGCTGAAGCATTGGACAGTCCGAAGGGCATAACCTGATATTCATAATGTCCAGAGGGTGTGACAAATGGCGTCTTCCATTCATCTCCTCGACGAATGCGGATCAGGTTGTATGCACTGCGTAGGTCCAGTTTGGTAAAGATGCGGGCTCCACGCAGCTGCTCCGGAAGGGGATATCTGAACTTTACTGTTTGAGAGTTGAGGGATCTGTAGTCTATGCACGGCCTCAAACCCCCGTCCTTCAAAAAAGAAGCTGGAAGCGGCAGGAGAGGTAGATGGGCAAATGAACTGCTGCTGAAGTGCCTCCTTCACATACTCCTCCATGGCTTTCTGCTCTGGAATGGAGAGGGGATAGACCCGGCCTTTAGGGGGAATGGCTCCAGGTTGTAGGTCGATGGCGCAGTCCCAAGGTCGGTGAGGAGGTAGCTTAGTAGCCAACTGTTTGCTGAACATATCCTTGTAGTCCTCATATTCAACAGGGAGGTCCACTTGGTGTTGGATCCAGTCCTCACCCCATTGATCTCACCGGTTGTCCAGTTGATGGTGGGTTGATGCTGCACTAGCCATGGCCGTCCCAAGATGAGCTCAGCAGTGGAGTCCTCCAGTACCATAAATGTGATTTCTTCTGAGTGTAAACTGCCTATACGGAGCGTCAGTGTGGGGGAGAAGTGGCGAATCCGTCCCTTACCCAGCGGTTTTCCTTGGATGGTGTGGACTCTCAATTCTTGACTGCTCCGACGTTTGCGGACCCCTAACGTTTGTAGGAGTGGAGTGGAGATGAAGTTCCCCGCTGAGCCAGAGTCAATGAGGGCTTGCACTGTGACACAGATACGTGCAGTCAACACTTGCACTGGAGTACGAATCAGAGTTTCAATCTTTGGAGGGAGTTTAATGGAACTCACCGCTGGGCGCTGGGGACGGACAGGGCAGCCTCCGATGAAGTGTTTGTCATCACCACAGTATAGACAGAGCCTGAGTCGTTTTCGGCGCTGATGCTCAGTAGGTGACAGGCGGTTAGAATCAATCTGCATAGGTTCGGTGGCTGGGGAAACGACAGTCGGCACCGCGGGCGGAGGAGAGACAACCGTGGCAGAGTTTTCGCGGGCAGACAAACGTTGAGACACACGAACAGTCTTCTGAATAAGACTTTCCAGTCCCATCGTGTCATCATACACCACCACTAGCTGGCGGACATCAGGGTTGAGACCATGTCTGAAGGCAGTGATTAGGGCGGTCTCATTCCAACCACTAGCTGCCGCCAGAGTGCGAAACTGAAGAGCATAGGTACTCACAGAAGACTGTCCTTGGCGAAGCCGGTAGATTTGGTCATGAACAGTGAGATCTGCCGCCACCTGCCCGAAAACTTCCTTGAAGTGTTGGATAAAGTTCGACAGGGATGTCACCACTTGGGAGTTCGAATGCCACAGCGACTGGGCCCACTGGAGAGCTCGGCCCGACAACAGGGAGATCACAAAAGCCACTCGGGCCATATCGTTGTTGAATAGATGAGCTTGCATCTGGAAATACAGCGACACTTGGAGCAGGAAGCCGCCGCAATCCTCCGCCTCTCCAGAGAATGTCGCTGGTCGGGCAATGGGACTCGTAGCAGCAGCAGCCGAAGCAGCGGGTGTTTGCGGAAGTAGATTCCGCTGTGCTGAGAGGAGAATCTCTTTGGGAATGGTGGTTGGATTAACAGGTGGTGAAGGAAGGAGTGACTGACGCACCGCCTGCACCAGCTCCGCGAATGGATTCTCCACGGGTTCCATTGGATTTTGCATGGTGGTCTGGTCTTCTGTCACGGAATGACCAGGAGTCAGACTGGAGGTAAGTGAAGCTGAGCTTTATTTACAAAATCCAACAGGAGGAACAGAGAGCAGGACAAACAGGCAGATCGTAGGCAGGTTCTCTGTGAGGTTCAGGACAGCAGCAGATAACAGGAGGATAACTACAGGTAAGTACTGAGTAGATTAACAGGTAGTCAACGAGAGCGAGTCTAAGTGTTGTGAAGCAAACGGGACCAGACAAGGAGTGAATGTGCCTGTGCTGCTTATAAAGGTGGTGGACTAATGAGGTGCAGGTGGTGAACTGATGACGTGGTATAATGAAGTGCAGGTGCGGGTAATCAGTATTGAGGAGATAGTGAACGGCTGAGAGGAGTGAGTGATGGGCAATGTGAATGAGTGGGAGGAGTGAGTGCTGGTGACGGTGGGACCCTGACAGTCTGGGAGTGTGAACAGGTGCATGAGTTTTTGGATAAAACAACATCAATATTATCTGATGTGATAGGATGTCAAATTCCTACTGACCTGATTGTTTTGTTACTTAATGACTCTAAATTACACCTGCTTGGGAGACAGAGGAAAATTTGGCTAGCCGGCTCAACCCCCACTCGCTTTGTATAAAACAGTGGTTGGCGTATTTTCTAGACATAGTTATGCCTGAGCTCTACAGCAAGGATTAACAAAGCCAAATCATCAACTATCAACCTATGGAAAAGTGCAGCAGCACAAATATCAGACTTAATGACCTCAACCCCACAAGAAGTAGAGGAGAGTGATTAGGCAAGGTGTGGTTTCTGTTTGTTTGTTTTATTTAAAAACTTTGACCCTCTCTCTGTGTGTTTTCACTTCATAAAAATGTATTGTAACATTTTGGTTGCCTGTTCAATGTTCTGCAAACCAATCTAGCTAGCTACAGATAGCGTATTGCTAGTGAATGCGACTATTATCGCCATCACACCCCCAACCGGCCCTGTCAGACACCGCCTACCAAGAGTCTGGGTCTGCCGAGGTTTCTTCCTAAAAGGGAGTTTTTCCTTGCCACTGTCGCAATAGCCACTGCTAATGCTTGCTCTTGAGGGAATTACTGTAATTGTTGGGGCTTTGTAAATTATAGAGTGTGGTCTAGACCTACTCTATCTGTAAAGTGTCTCGAGATAACTCTGTTATGATTTGATAATATAAATAAAATTGAATTGGTAACTTAAAGCGGTCTCTCCAGGATTTCGCAATGCAGGGCGCAACAATTCACACAAATTCAACCTATCACCGTGAATTTGGTGTAACTTGCAATTTTGACCAATCACTGCAACTTTACTGCAAATTTGACCAATAACCCGGAGTTTCCTAGCCTGGGTAAACCCTGACGACCTTCCGGCAAATTTTAGGTCAGTCTGGCGAAGAGCCCATTCAAACCTTTCCAATGTCCTCAAAATTGAGGCACCAATCACAACCGCTGAGGTGGGCTTTACACCAATCACAACCGTTGAGGCGGGCTTTACGCGATGAGGATAGCGCAGCGACGGCGAGCAGCTTTTTGTTTACATTCAACATGACGGCCACCGAAGCCGTGCTTCACCAAGACCAGGGACCGGCAGGTCAGTCTGACATATGCCGATTTTATACCGGTCAATGCTATAATTAACTGACAACATAAGTTATACGAGTTACAGTTCTCAAGGATGCACGCATACACGGACAGAGACACTGTCTCTTTCTCCTTTCTCTCAACTTCTCCGCCGTGTGTGGCATGTACCCGCTCGCGTGTCCGCGCTATTCTTGCACATGTAGGGAGCCTCGTGAATTAACCTGCAACATATCAGCTGTTTGGAAATTCTTCAGCGTGTGTGCAGAAGATAACAAGTTAGCAATATGCAACACCTGCAAGGAGAAAGTAGGGCGTGGAGGGACGACACCAAAAACCAGAATCACATTTTTTTTGTTGGATGTGAAAAGCGTCACCCAGATCGTTGGTCTGATTGGTTGAAGGACTATCCAATGGCACCCAGAGGTATTTGAGTGGTGTCCGTTGGTGACGCCCCTCTGGAAATGAACTGTCAATGAACTTTTCCCAGACCCACTCTCAGTTACAGCTGAGAAGGGTCTGGTGTTAACCAGGCTAGGAGTTTCCCGCAATTTCAACCAATCAGAGCAGTCCCACGTGCCAGTCTTTGTGCCAGTATGTGACACTGAGAGCCACTGACCAAGCGGGAGTGAGAACGGGTTGATGTAATACACGCACGTCGTCAAATTCATTTCCTTGTTTCTGATATGAAGACGAAAACATGATATGTGAAATTTTGGGGGGGCTCTAAAAATATTGACAATGTGTCATTTTGACGTGCAATTTCAGTTTTGTGTAATGTGATCATCGTGGATTATTATGTGTACTATTGCAAAAATATAATTTATTCATGCATGTCGCGTTTTAAACCTAATTCACTTACAGTTTTTTTCGATTGCTAAACGACAGTGGGCACAACTGGAGTCACATGTGCAAAAATCTAACTACAGTCTGCACAGCAGCAGTTCATGTGGACCAAACTCTAGTTGGTTTTTCATTGCTTGAACACAGTTTTCAAAACTCTACACACTTATCCCATGACTTTAACCACAACGTGCACAACACTGTAGATTTACAGCACTTTGTTCCAATGCTAACACACTGCTGTCAAAACTGTTAACCACACATTCAAAACAGAATAGATTTCAATCTGTTACCTATCAAACACTGCTGATTGCAATTTTATCTGAAAGCCTAAGCAGGTGTCTTGTTTTAGACTAGTTAGTGAACATATATGGTATTTATATAGAGAAAGCTCAGAAAGCCTTTTTTTGTATACAAACACCAAATAAGAATGAAACAATTATACACTGTACTGTTTGAGAGAAACAGGTAAAAGAGCAAAGATACCAATATGTCTAGGTAAGATGTCAAGATATGATAGGTAAGATGATAGGAAGATGGTAAGAGGTTATGTACACAAATATAAAAAAAAGTGAAAAACACAATATCTTTACAATAGTAAAACTGTGTTCTTACTGTTTTTCAGAAAGTAATGGAGGTGAAAGCAATAGAAACACCACATTCAATTGTATTTAGAGATGATGCAGCCATCCAATGTGATGAAGAAAACTTGCCACATGATGCTGGAGAGAGGCAGGATTAGTCACACTATTCTTTGGTAGTGTTACGTATGTACCTTTAGTTTTTTTTCCCAGTAATTCCATAAATTAGTAGAGACAAAATACTTTATTGAAGAAAACTGCTGATTTTCATTCCTTCTTGTTTACCTTATTTAAAAATTGGTATGCTATACAATCTATATTTTTCCTTACATAAACTGTTGAGTAGTGTCAAGTCACTCAAATTGTTCAAACTGTAAAGATGAAAAAGTTTGTAATTTGTGTATTGGTGTTTGACACTAGTGTTTTTACCCTCAGTGTGTTCTGAGTGAGGACTGTTCATAGTGTTTGGCTGCACTGAGCCTGTTTTGAGACGTGTGTTAAGAGTTGTGTTGCTTTGAATGAGTTGTTCAGGTTATGTGAACTGTTTAGCTCAGGTGACTGTTGGTAATGCAGACTGTGGTTTGAGTTTTGCACATGTGTCTCCAGTTTTGCCCAGTGTCATTTAGCAATCGGAAAAAACTGTTATAAAGATAACTGTACATGCTATTCTTGTCATGAGCATCAAGGCGTGGCGGCGCTGCGGTGCAAATTCAATTCATGTTTAGTACATGTTAACTCAAAGATTCGTAGAAAAAATATAAACGTTGGAGGCCATTAATCGGCACGCAAAGTCCTTGAAATCTATTCTGCAGTTAGCATCATATAGCCACGGCAAAAAGAAAACAAGGCAGGTTTTACTAAGAAATTCTGTAGCGATGACATTAACAGCATGACCGATTCCTCTGCTGCAAGCCCCGTTAGCACACCTCCCGCCGGGGTGACAATGCAAGAAGAAGCTGAAGAAATAATGTCCTCTCTGGCTGAAGATGGTGTTGGTATCAGCTCGTCAGAGGCCGGTCACCATCCTAACCCCTCTTGCTCCTCTCTCCCGTTAAATTGGAACAGCCAGCAGTGGAGAGACTGGAAGAGGCGATATACTGTACATGGCTGTTTGTTAAGGATGGAAGCTTGGGGTGCATCACTTAGGCCTAATTGAACGGGGGACTTATGGTATTCTTCGGTAGCCTGAGTAACTTTAACCGTTGTTCATATAAAATCTCAAAGACAGCCTGAAGCTTTGTTTATAGACTATTTGTGAGTGGTTGTTTGCTGTTTGACCTATCTATTCCTGTCGACAAAGTATAATAGGGTAAATCCTGTATAGAGTATACGCTTATAGCTGTTATGTATCTTTGTAAGTTACAAGCGCACGACCAAGGCTTTTAAAAAACCTACCTCACAGATTCAGTCACCCTAGTACAATGGAGGTGAATGGATTTTGTTTTGAGATGCTCAAACTATTGAAAAATTACATTTGAAAAACTCAATAGCAGTTTGTCCTTCCAGAGACAATGTCCCAGTACTGTAACTTACAGTACTGTAAAATCCAGAGACCTTGCTGCGAAGAATTTTCTTTCGACAATGTTCTAGTGAAGAAATTGGTAGGCCAGCAACTCCTGTGTTTCTGCAAGGCAAAATTACTGTTTTTGTCAAAGGATTCTGGTGGTTTTGAAGAGTGATATATGGCTTCAGTTCCCTGTTGTAAAGGGTTGTGCTCATTTCATGAAATGTATGAAACTGGTTGAAAGGGTTATGACATTTTGTAAATTAGCATCTTGCAACTGAATTAAACTTGTTATGCTTGCAAGCATTTCCATCATCATCCAGATGGAGGTTCAGTGTGTAACCTAGATGGCTGATGGACTGTGTGACTTCATGTCTTGATAAAATGTGACAGGTGATACAATTATGTTATGAAACAAGACAATGCAAATATTTTAACAGGGTAACTCATAATTGGATGTGGTTATTGTATTTCTCCTTTGTCTTTTCCCATTAGATGCTCTGGTTATTTAAACATGTTATGTAGTCATATTGAATTTTGGGATTATACATGCATATCTGTGTACGTGATTTGTTTTTGGTTTGTATTAATGACTTGTGTGGGAGAGAATAGCATTGCTTTACCCAAGCAAACCATATTAACATCTCTATTTGAGAATGTTATTACTCTTGCAAGAGCTCAGAAAAATGTAATATATGACCACAAAAATCAATGTAGTGATATATTAAAAAACTGAGAATACCTTTTTAAATATAGCAAATAAATAATTATCTTTGAAAGATGTTTGAAACAATCAGCATGGTTCACTTAAAGAAGAGATTTTGAATAAGAGGGACCGGTTTCGGGGTGTGAATAATCCAGTTAACTGTAGCCCAAACATTGTTTGTCTATTTCTATAATTTTTGGGGGTATTTTGTTATCGTTGTATTTGCTTAATACAAACATAGCACAGGCGTACAACATTTAAGGAAAGATTTTGATCCATTATCTGAAACTGCTAATCCTTTACAGGGTCATAGAGGGCTGGAGCCAATCCCAGTTGACATTGGGCGAGAAGCGGCGTACACCCTGGACAGGACGCCAGTCAATCACTGACACAGAGACAGACAATGTCACATTCACACCTTCAGGCAATTTAGAGTTAAGGACAGATTTGAACTATGAATGCCAACACTGGCTTGTTTATTTTTAGAGATTATTTATGTGACACGGATACGTTTAAGTGAAATCTAGAAACGTTATGTTGAAAGTGTCATGATGCATATATCACTAATTTTCTGCCTTTAAAGAAGAGGGAGCAATTCAATGTCAAGAGAAGCTAACCCCTTTCAAAAGAAACTTGGGTGTCTGTACAAATGCTATAGATTGGTGTATTGATTTATGAATATCAATGAAGCTGAAAACAGCTTAAAACCATGTACCTGTCTCTGTTTGACTTCATGTTGAAACATCACAAAAAGAAAAAAAGAAAAACTCATCACCCAGAATGCATTCTGTCTTATAACACAGACAATCCTTTTTTTAGCAAATATCTGCACCCCACAAAAAACAACAACAACCTTAATGTGTCACTTATTCAAACTTCATGCCAAATGTCTTTTGCTGAGATATGGGGATGCAAAATGCCTTTGCCAGATGTTAATGTCATTTCTGCCAGCATCCAGGGTAATCTATCCATTTCCAGATGGATTTTCCTCATTTCATTACGATTTGGTCACAAGCCACCTTGAGCAACCTCCGAATTACCAACATAACTGATATGTTGGTGGAAAGACCTATTAATAGTAGGAATTCAACAGTGAATGCCTCCTGACATGTAAGATTATACAATCTATCAATGTTCATTTTAATGAAAAATACAACCTGTGTTTAGAGGTTTTTTTCTGCTTTTACAGCAGCCAATCAACCTTTAACAAGCCATATCATTTATGCAGTATTTTTTTTAGTTTCAGCCATGCTTGCTTTTGTAGTGCCAGACACAGACAAAGAATTCCTTTCACCTGTGGGACGACTTAAAGCTACTTGAAGCGATCTACAGCAGAATGATCCATGGGCTTGCCACCATCTCAGATAAGCAATCCATGCTCTTTTATTGAAGCAAGAGCTTTTTTTTTTCCACTCGGTAGAGGTTTGACTCTATATTGCCAGTTCAGACCTTTATGAGTAATGACCTGTTACATTGGTGATCCCCCCCCCCTGCAGCTCCAATCACTCAAGTGATGGTAAAGTGGGAGAGTAGTGGGATAAACTACCCCTGGGCAGTAATTACACAGGTCTAGTGTCCTGACTGAGCTGATATGGGCTCAGTTCACTCAACAACTGAAAGCAATGAAGAAGAGACCGACAGAAAGAACTCCCACCCAAGCCAATTCTGATGGACTTAGAAATTATGTTATATGCAAAAGGAAATCAATGAGTCAGTGACGAAAAGACACCCCGCTCTCCCACAGCAGACTGTCCTTCATGTTTGAAGCATCTGTCAGCGAAGGTTAAACTCGTGCCATTTGTTATTGTCAGTGATTTACTGAAATAAAGAAACACTGACCAGCCATGTCGCATGCAACTGTCTGTCAAATATTTCTAACACAGACAACACACATCAGAATCCATTAGAATATGACTCTTTAGCAGACATGAAGATGATGGGGGTCACAGTGCATGTGCTAAATTGACAAGAAACACATTTTCATCTTTTCATATTACATTTACTTAGACTCATTTGATGTCTTTAAGACACTGTATATAAAAGAAAAATGTAATTTGAGGTCAGGTCTGAAAACTAACCCAATAATAAAAATGAGTTGTCAGCATCACACTTATTAAATATAGTTCAATTATACAGTTAAAATATATTTCAATCAGGAGAGACTTCATTCTGAGTGAACGAACATTTTTTCCACAAAAGGATGAGATATGTGAATAGTCTTTGGCGATCAGACCCCACCGTGATATCATATATTTTAAGGGGGTGGTGAAGTAGAATAGGAAACCCCACTATGGAGTCTAGACACTAGTGGTGGTAATGAGATTAAGATAATGCTGAAGATCTGGATGTGATGAGGAGTGGACCTCAACCTGGGCACTGGATATCATCATATCTGGAGTTAATTGGGGTGGAGGAGGGCCGCAACCATTTTGCTTAAAATGACAGCTGACAGCAACGGAAAGAACAGATCTAAAGTTTGACAGCAGCGACATGATTGGCTGATGGAGGTCGTGGCAAATTCTGATTGGGTTTAATTAAAAAAGTGAACACCCTTAATCAGCTGATTAAGAAGCGTGTGTGTGTGAGAGAGAGAGAAGTGTGAATGAAAGAAGCATAAGGATGATCCTGATTGAACTTTCGCTGAGCTCCATTGCATATAATTTATGATAAATATATATGTATGTAATAAAACAAAAAGTATACATGACATAATTAGCCAAATGTCATCATGAATTAATCTATGAATAAACATGTATGATTACTGTGAGTGTAATATACGCAAAGCCCATACCCAAAACTTGAAAATGAGATTCAGCATGAATTGTAGTAAATGGACTGTTTTTATATAGCGCTTTTCTAGTCTTAACGACTACTCAAAACGCTTTAACATAGTACAGGAACCATTCACCATTCACACACATTCACACACTGTGGCTGAGGCTGCCGTACAAGGTGCCACCTGCTCATCAGATAAACATTCACACACATTTACACTCCGATGGCGCAGCATCGGGGGCAACTCAGGGTTCAGTGTCTTGCCCAAGGACACTTCGGCATGGAACTGCCAGGGATCGAACCACCAACCTTCCGATTGGCAGGCCACTTAGCCACAGCCACCCCTTGTAGTCTATTGACGATGTTCCACTTCTAGATTGCTCCGGTGCCGCCGGTAGTTCTGCCGGATGTCCCTCATTTCGGCCAGATGTCCGTCACCTTCCGCTTTCTTTGTGTTGTAATTTTAAACTCTTAGGGTAAATCCAGACAGCTAGCTAGACTGAGTTTTTTGTTGCACGACTAAAACAACTTTTGAACGTACACATGTACAAGTTCCTTCCCGAGGGTATTTTGCAGCGACACCGTCATTCTGTCCGGGGCTTAGCACCACCCAAGACGATTGTGATTGGTTTAAAGAAATGCCAATAAACCAGAGCATGTTTTTCTCCCATCCCAGAATGCTGTGTCGACTAGCCAGACCCTCCTACGCAGCGCTGTGGAGGAAGTTCTGGCAATGCAAGACTTACATCACTGTAAATGTGCCTGCGTTAGCCAAAAGGGTAACTCTGAACTATTGTCCCTTGGCCAGATGTTAAATTATCCATTAAAACAACAATAAAACACTCAAAGTGTTTAATTAAGTTAGGTTTTTAATTAGATTTTTAATCAAGACTGCAACATTTGCATTTCCATGTATATCTTTTATCTGGCTGATGCTTTTTATAATACAGTTAACATGTATTTATTTATAAATAATTTAGTGTTACTCAATAGTTGAACACTTTAAATTGTTACGTTACAAACAACAACCATCTTTTAGTGCAATTCATATTGTGTGAAAAGGCCTGCAATTTATCAGGTCTCAGTACACAGCCTCCCGCTAACCCCTACTGAAGGTTTTAATGACTACCCTCTTCCATTTATTCTCCCTCTCCCCTGTATTTCTTTCAAATGGATTGTTCTACTGGGGAGATTTTTGGCTACATTTGCCGTGTACCTGACATAGTAAGGATGTGGTTCACTGAAATTGCACACAGCTCTGTGGATAGTCTCTGTTAGAAATAAATGCACCAAGTAGCACTTTGATTTTAATTGGCTGTATACTGGGCTAGCACACATTTTTGCAATGATAATTGCAACCCAGACAAACTCATGTGTAATTGCTTATGTTAAAATTACAGGCCATCAGGTTTGTGACTTGAGGTTTATCTGTGATTGCCTCACCTTTTCAAATAAACTCAACCAAGCTAAATTCATCTAAATTAAAGTTGCAAGATAAACACTGCGACTGGAGGCGTGTACTTGTTTATAATAAAGGCGGCACTCTGTCTCTCTTTGGATGTTAACACTTCAGTAAGCAAATGTTTAAAATTCAAAAGAGAAATTTATTAAGTAGTAATCCACTCACTTCCTTTTCTCTTTGTCTCCTGTCACTGTTGATGCAAATGTGTTCAAACTGAAATTAAAGTGTAATCCGAGAGAGGTGTGAAACAGTGAGAAGTAAATGTCATCATGACTCATGAGTCCTTGAGTGAGTCAGTCAGTCGAATCAGCCGGCTACGTTGTCATGAGTGGATCTGTAGCAGACGAGCGAGTCTCTCCTCGAGTCAGGGTGAAAAGCAAATCCACAACAAAAGCCATTCTTGCACTTCTGAAATAACATACAGTGTTCTGCACGTAGCATAGGCCTACTGTAGGTTTGGTGTATAAATGTAGTATGTTAAAAAGCAATTAGGTCGAGCAGAGGGTCCGAAACATTGCAAGCTCGCAGACCATGGGACTCATGAGTCCTCGAGTGAGTCAGTCAGTCAGTCAGTCAGTCAGACAGTCAGTCGGCTACATTGTCATGAGTGGATCTGTAGCAGACGAGCGAGTCTCTCCTCTAGTCAGGGTGAAAAGCAAATCCACAACAAAAGCCATTCTTTCACTTCTGAAATAACATGCTTATAGGTTATAGGTTTGGTGTATAGATGTAGCATATAAAAATTAGGTTGATCGATTTAAAAAAGAATTCTGTTTCTATGTATACATTGAAAGCCAATATATTGCTTAGGCTACACTAAGTTAAGACAATAAATAAACAGTCTGGCTCAAAATGCTTTCTTTCACATGACTAAATGGCTCTCCTGTGAGCAGCTGCATGAGGTGGCGAGTGGGTGCGCAGGTTTTGACGCATGACAGTAATAATAGCTATTAGGTAATATTAATAATAATATTAGTTGCCTAGTATTAGCAGCCTATTAATATAATGTATGTAGGTTATTAGACTCCCATTAGTAGTAGCTAGGACTGAGTTTCCTTGGCGATTTAGCAATACTGACTCAAAAGACTCAAGTGACTCGCACAACCCGGATCAGTTTAGTGAGCAACTCAGAATAACCCGAATCCTTAAAAGGAGTTTGCCAGGCCTAGTTCCCATAGAGTGGTATGCAGGATTGTTATTGGCAGACAAAATATATTTGAAAAACAACAGAGAGTTGCTAGATATGAATTTAAATGCCTCTGCATATTACCCAGGTTTAACAAACTGCCCTTGAAAGCTTACATCCGTCGATATAAAAGCTCATTAGCAGCGCACCTTTTGAATTAAAAGTACTCAATAGCTCATGTAATGATCAATTCATCAATTCAGAAGTGTTACAGCTGTAGAAAGATGTTGTAGAGAAATTGTAGACAAGATATACTCTCTATAACCTGACAGCTCACACTCTCACTGTGCCGATCATTCATGTCACTGCTGCTGTTAACCGACCATGATGCTTACTCCTACAGTACCTGGCCTTATATGGCAATGCAAACGTACAACCATTTCTAGATATGAACAGACCACACATTATTATTGCTTTTTTATTACAAATTACTTTTCTTTAACAAATTAGATACATAAAAAAAATGCAAAGCCATCTGAAATACATTACGTTACATTTTTCTATAAAACCCAAAACAAAACAATTTATTTAGAATTTAAGAAAACATAAATGAACCATTCAAGAGATAGTTTGATGATTTAAATCCAGTCATGGCAGTGTTTGCAGGGTGTTAAAGCTATAGTGCGTAGTTTCTGTTACCCCAATGAGGAATTCTTAAGCTTGTTTTATGCTTCTACGTCGAATCAACATCGTACCCCCGCAGACCCCTCTGCGTCTACGCCGGACCCTACGCTGTAGCCTGGCGTGCACCTCTCGGAAAATGTAACTACACGTCGCTCGGCCGTGGCTTGGTAGCGATGCATTTCCCCAGACTCATTTCCTGGTTCTCCTTCTCCATAAACCACATGAAATCAAGGAGAGGGTTAACTTCTCCTGCTACAGATGGACACCGTGGTCAGAAAGCACAGGGGAGACACTTTGTTTCTCTCACTATGACTCTAGAGTCGGTACTCGCTCCGAAGCTAATCGCCGTCACTCTCTCATTTCTCCCTCGCTCTATCACCCACTCCCCCACACACACTCACATCACACACACGCCGACTCGACGTACACAAGTATAAACATCGGGCCACTTACATAGGCTAGGGTGAAAGCTCTGCGTGGAACCATAAAACAGCCTTAAGTAATGACCACAAAACTGTCGGCACGTCCACATGATGCAAGCCTTCCGTGATCGCGCATCCCCCCCACCCCTCCTCCATGCAGTTGCTAGTAGCCAAGGAGGACACGGAGGATTAGTGGAGCTGATAGTCTAAATTAGCTTTGTATCAACTCATTTGGCAATGGCTTGAACGTAATAGACGTTCATTAATATCAAAATAGTTACGCACTAAAGCTTTAAGATGAACGCTGTGTGACTTCCCTACATGGCCGCAGCACACATAGCTCCAAGCATCTGAGCTCCGTGCACTGGCTCAACAGAGGAAAGCCCCACAGTGTTCATCTTAACACACAATTTGCAAAGTATCCCTTTAAAAGTATACCTGTTAAATATTCCAGAAGTTTATGTCTGTAAGTGTCACGACTCTTTTGGGAACAGCGATCACAATTTGAACTCTGAGGAAGTCTTCTAAACTGTCTCCCAGTCGATTGATTGTTCTCTGACAACCAGATCTCTTTGCCAATGTTTTTTTTTTTTCTTTTTAATATTAAGTTCAGTGTAATTTGTTGTTCGGAGCAAAACTTCAGTAACTTCATGTGGTAAATAAAGCCTGATTAGGGATTATCAGAGTTTAATTGCTGTTATTTGGTTCTTGACTGAATCAAAAGATTTATGAGTGTTTAGTAAGCAAATTATTCGTTGATATCAAAGTATTGTACTTTTTGGTTAGGTTTTGATGAGCTTTATTGCACAGTTGGATGTTTCTAAATTAGGTTGTTCCTAGGCAACAGTACTGTAGTATGCATTTGGATATTTACATGAAGTATTTAGATACCACAATACAACAGCTGTGCTCTGGTGCTGTTTTAGCTATAAGCCTATGATAATGGGTGCTTTTAAACAAAGACTAGCTCCTTCCTTGACCCAGTCATTATGGTACAAATTTGCTTAGTTGAAGTTCCATTATTTTCCACCAGGATTTCATTAGGTTTATTGAATGACACTCAATGAAGTGTGACACTGTCTCTTTAGTGTCTAGCCTATAAAATGTGGTGGTTTCAGTTCTTGTGTTTTAAATAAAGGGATTGTTTGCTTTAAATGAAATACTGTATCGAATGAGCCTTGTAGCATCGAATACTGTAATAATTTTCTTGAAAATGCAATACAAACTTGCACTCAACCCCATCCAAAATGTAATAAAACCTAATAATGTAATAACTTAAATAATGTAAGAATCATTGTTGAGTCAGATGAAGAAGAACATTTCATGGAGATTTAATGGACTGTTTTGCCTTAATCATGTGCTTGTGTACAGTAACGTTTGTCTGATGGTGTCTAATCTAAGATCCATTCTGGTCTAATGGGCGATCCTTGCACAACGACCAATCCGCATGCAGGGCAGGTTCATTTCCCATTGATAGGGATTTTAGTAAACTGTTCTTTGCCTGATAACAACCTACCATTTGTGTTGTCAATTTCAAAACCTACATTAAGCATAGAGTTTACATTTCCAAACATAAAATCATTGTCATTGTCAGTGTTTTCAGTATGGGCTAACGGCTAACATTACACTAAGAGTTTTATACATTGTGTTTACTTCTAAGCATATTTTTTTTTAAGATTACAATAAAATTTTGACATCATCAGTTTTGAAAACAAATGACCCACCTTAAAAGGTATTCCATAAGTTGTACAAAAGTTTATTACAATATCAATCAGGACATTTTATTGTTTAAGTTATTACATGATTTAAGGTTTTTTTTTACGATTTAGGTCATGTTAAGTGCACATTTTATTACATTTTCAGGGCTTGTAACATTTATTAGGAAATAATTAAATGATTGGGTGCTACAAGGCTGTTGAAAAACCATTTGAGGCCGAAACACATTGCTGTCTATAGTTTGCATTATGTCATTTCTAGTCACTGTATGGATTGAGACTAACTTCAAGGTATGTGTATGTGTATCCAGTCCAGAATTAGAAAGTATTTGTGAAGCACATCAGGATAGTGAATAAAAGAAAGAAACTGCAACAAGATAAGAAAAAAGACAGTGTGCCAAGACCTGTACAGTTATTGGAAACAAGGCTTCTGGATTCCATGCCAGTGACTGAATGAATTTGTGTTTCTTTTTAAAGTTTTGAAAGAAAATCAATTATGTTTGCTTTTGCATTCCTGGAAATAGATCAATACCAATTTATTGTGGAACAACATTCTGATTGCTAATCAGCACCTCAAAAGAGCATGACCAAATGTTCCAATCACAGACATTTTGTGAATTCTGAATTAAACACCACTGGCGTCTTTGATTTTTCTCTAAATCTAAACAAATTTATACTGATCCCATTTACCAATAACCTTTTTGTGTAACATAGAGATACATTTCTTTGTGGTCTATTTCTTTTACAGTTTTTTTTTCTTTGTTTTTGTTTGTCTCTCTTTAGAGGAGATTTCTAAAGAATGTAAACAAATATATGTAGGCACCTAAATAACTGGTGCATAGCAATTGACCGCCATTTGCTCTCTCTCTCTCTCGCTCTCTCTCTGTCAGCTTGAGTTTTTTTTTTCGAGCACTGAAAAGAGAACACAAAATAAATAAAATACCATTATAACGCAGTAATATATGCAGATTGAAGATCTTTAATTTATCCGTCCAGATGGTTGGGTTGACGCTTCAGTACTACATCATGAAAGGAGGTTTGTGTTGTACCTTCTACTGATGTGGCCATGTGCTCTTAATGTGAAAAAAGCTGCATTCATAAACATTATACAGTATTTACAAAGATTATTAGAAATGCTAATATAATTTGCTTTAACGTATTTTTTATTGGTTGTTCAAGGCTTTGTTCATTTTTTTAATCTTTGCATTTCCTGTAACCTGAGAAATAATAATTCCATTGGAAGGTACAATTATGATGCTTTCTCTGCCATCACATGAATTATAGGTGACTCAACATCTTAGCTGTTGGCTTTGAGGGTTAGAAGGAAATGATTATTGATGCAACTCCTGTACCACCATAATGAGGAAGAAATATTTTAAATGAGGTTAATGCATGTTAAAGGTGCATTGCACAAGAGAGAAAACTCCCTGCAAGTGTTTTGACTATTACTGAAATAACATTGTATTGTCACACATCAAAAAAGACACGGAGGCCACATGTAAAGCCCAACATAACAGAATGCAAAATCTCCAACTCCTACATTTTCTTGATTATATTGCGAACAACCTCATTGCATACAAGCCCCTGTTGATTTGTGTTTACAGTCTACTCAAATCATTATTGCCAGACATCTTGTAAGAGCCTCAGCATCCCATGGTAGATATACCATTATCGTCAATGACATGCTAATCGCAAATGGGAATGCATTATCTCCGGATGATTTGTGTCAGTAATTAGATGCCAAGAGGCAAGATGGCTCTGGATGTTTGATATGGCAGACCCACAGCCTCAGTCATTGTCTAGCAGGTAACTCTGGGATATGCTTCTTCTTCTACTGGCTGGGATAAGACAAGAATAGTATCAGGCGTTCCAGTCAAGTCTAGCTCATGAAATGTCTCCTCTATAATGTGCATGCACTTTGGCCTAAGTGCTGTTATTGTCAAATGTAGTAATGGCCATTACTTCTCACTGATAAAAATAGGGTGCAGCTCATGAATTTTTAAAATAGAAATGTATATTTTAGTATTGTAAATTAAGCATTATTATAAAGCAGGTGGAGCAACACGCCACACTATGACACTAAGGTATGCTTTCATGCCTTATGAATCACAATTGCACATGTTATGGGAGTGTTAGTCTTGCTTTGCCAGACCTTCCTCCACAGCGCTGCAGAGGAGGGTCTGGCTAGTCGTAGTGGGAGAAAAATGTGCTCTGGTTTATTGGTACTTCTTTAAACCAATGAAAATCATCTTGGGCTGCACTAAGCGCCTGACAGAGTCCCGGTGCCGCTGTGAAATAGCCTCTGGAACATGTTTTGGTGGAACGTGTAGGTTTAAAATTTGTTTTTAGTCGTGCAACAGAAAACTCAGATTGGAGTCTAGCTATCTGTCTGGATTTACCCTGCATAGATCTGAGGAGCAGTTAACCATAATCCTCAAATCGATCAGAGTTTAAAATTCCAACACAAAGAAAGTGAAAGGTGACGGACCTCCGGGCGAAAAGAGCGTGATCCGGCGGAATTTCCAGCAGCACCGCAGCAATCCCGGAAGTGGAACGTCGTGGATATAGACTATGGGAGTGTTGATAAAGCACCAAACACGCTCATCTGCATGTTAAATTGATATTTATAAAAGCAATGTAATGTGTACCCCACTGACAGTCTAATGTTTGTGTCCAGGAGAGCTCTAGAGGAAGATGCGAAGTGGCTCTTGTGCTCTCAGCATGTGAGCTAAGATAGAAAAAATACTCAGCACATCATCTTGCTTCTGTGGCATTTAGATAGTGTTAGTAACAAGAGAGAAAAGTGACTAGAGTCGTGCTCCAGATCTGTTTCACTATTGCCAATATATCCGACACATTCCAAAGAGATGACTACGTAATAACCAGCTCCCTCTCAACTGTCCGAACAATCAACATAACGTGAAGCACAACACAGTGCTGAAATCTCTACTGCTTGATTTAAACTAACTCCATAAAATAGTGTTGAGAATGAATAAAGAATGTTTATTGTTTTAATTGAATAGACAAAAAAATGGGAACATACATAATGCCCATATCTATGATGTATTAGCTACCCACCGACTGCATTATAATAATTTCTCTATGCCTTAATGATTATGATGTCTCATAAGAAAAGTCATTATGATCATTGTAGTTGATAAGGTCAAGTATCACAGTTGTGCATGAAAGCTTATGACTAAATGTGAACATGGTTCGTTCCGTATGGTTGAAGAGAGTGATTTTGTCAGCCCCCTTCAAGTAAAATGAGTCAGTAAATGTTACCGTACAGTTACATAATGATCATGGCAACAAACTTATGATTAAGAATAGGCCACTTAACCTAGGAAAAGAATATCATCATGGTTAAGGTATAGGGAAGCTTAGGGTTAAGGTACAATCATTTTCATGGTAAAGTATTAAAAGGTGCTGGTGTGAGAAGGAAATTAGTCTCAGGTTTACTGGGTGAAAAGAAAGAAAGTAGAACAGTCACCATGATTATGCACTTCCTCATAAACGGTTGGAATTTTTTCAAGATTTAAGGGGATAAAGTGTATCAAGGCAGAGCCTCGCTGAGAATAGCCAACAGAACATCTAATAGATCACAAACTGCATTTAACAGAGGAATATGGCTGGGGAATCACACACCGTATGTGTGGGTATCATTTAATAAACTCTCATGTGATGGATGTTTCTTGCATAAAATCTGTATATTTGTAGTCTTCCTCACGTGTACGTTATCCATGTTCGTTCGTTCATGTGTCAGTCATACGAGGACGATGGAACCCTGTGAAGTGATTGATTAATTATTCTGAATAATTTGGTTTAGTTTGATTCAAAGTGTCTCTTATGATCCCTAAAGGATAGATTTGCTCTGTTTATAGGAATCACAGTTTCATGATGTGAGCGAAGGTAGACTTGTACATGTATTAATGCTGCCTAAACCAAGTTTTTCTTATTGTCTTCAGGGCAATGTAAAAGATATTGCTCCTCTGACCGCTATACGAATAAAACATCAAAGGAAGTAAATTATTAAAAATATAATTTGAAGTAACTGACAGTAGATAAAGTACAAACTGCAAAATTTAATTTCAGTATGGAATTATGAGCAGATGGTTAGTTTGTGTCTCTGTTGTTGTTTCCTCTTGCGAAATGTTGATGGATGCACAGCTGCAAGTAGCAAACCAGGTAACTAAAACCTATCCAACCACAGCACATGAAGACACAGTATTGTTGCTGTAGAATTTATTTACATGCTAACTTATTTCTTATCATGCAGCAACATATAGGCACATTTCAATATTGCAAATGCACTTGGGAGTGCTACCGCTAAAAACAATTCTAATTAAATGGCAGAAAGTAAAATAAAATGTAAAAAAAATAAGTAAGCTATGTATCTATCTCATCTGTGCATGGATTATAAAAGCTGTGCCAGAGGTTGGTTTAAATCATATGAAGTTTCAGTAATTACCAGGAATGCATTACATTATTGCATGTCTTGAAATTGCTAAACCAATATATATATATATATATATATATATATATATATATAAAATCACAGTATATATATATATATATATATATATATAATTTTTTTTTATATATATATATACACACACACACTCAAAAAAGACATAAAACATTCAACTGCTTTTATTTTCAGCCAAGTTAACATGCGTAAAACTTTGTATGAACATAACAAAATTCAACTACTAAGAACTAAACTGAACAACGTTTCACAGACATGTGACTAACAGAAATGGAAAAATGGGTCCCTGAACAAAGGACGGTCAAAATCAAAAGTTGCAGAACGTTACAGGGAAGACATCCTCCTCCCTCATGTGGTACCCTTCCTGCAGGCTCATCCTGACATGAGCCTCCAGCATGATAATGCCACCAGCAATACCGCTCGTTCTGTGCGTGATTTCCTGCAAGACAGGAGTGTTAGTGTTCTGCCGTGGCCAGCGAAGAGCCCGGATCTCAATCCCATTGAGCACGTCTGGGACCTGTTGGATCGAAGGGTAAGGCCGAGAACCATGCCCCCCAGAAATGTCCAGGAACTGCCTTGGTGGAAGAGTGGGGTAAAGAACTGGCAAACCTGGTGCAGTCCATGAGGAGGCGATGCACTGCAGTACTTAATGCAGCTGGTGGCCACACCAGATACTGACTGTGACTTTTGATTTTGACCATACTTTGTTCAGGGACACATTTCTCCATTTCTGTTAGTTACATGTCTGTGAAACCTTGTACAGTTTAGTTCTTACTAGTTGAATTTTTTTATGTTCATACAAAGTTTTACGCAAGTTGGCTGAAAATAAAAGCAGTTGAAAGTGAGAGGACATTTCTTTTTTTGCTGAGTTTATATACATTTCAGTTTATTTACCAACCTATAGGGCCCCTGCTGTTGGGGACAGGATGTCTACATGGTGTCAGCTAACTGGTCCGTGTGGCTCCACTGCATTTGCAGAGAAATTCTCAATTTCCATCTAGCAAAGGGTTATTGGCACCTGCCCTTGTCGCTCATCTTCCACATGATGCACTGACTAATCTAGCATACCCTTCCCTACCTGCAAATGTGTTTAGTGAAGGGCAGATAAGACCTGTCACATATGAAATCTATTTTACTCCCCACCTCACCTTACTGGTAATGTCCTGACTGATGTAATAGTCACAGCTGATGTTGAGACATGAATGGGGGAAGGAAGTTAATAGAACATTCCAATCTCATTGCATTCCTTTAACGGACTGATTGAGAATTGTGATGACAATACTAAGGCATATTTGCACATTACACATGGCTGATCTGATTTTTACATATTACATATTTTTGGGCATTCTGACTGTCATTTGTAATATTTAGTTATTAAATGGAAACTTCAAACTGTACCTTTTTTGACATTTAATTTAAATTGTCAGTGTTATTACGTGTTAAGACTGCAGTATGCATTGTCTTTCACTGGGCTGTAAAATACTATGAGTAATCAGCACAGTCAGATGGTGTCTCAAATAACTCACTTAAACTGCAGATTAGACCCATACTGTCATATGGATTGTTATCTCTCAGCTTATTTTGCCTAACACTGCTAGTATATCTGAGACCTGTAATTTAATGTAATTGCTTTTTTTTAATGTTTTTTAATTAACTAAAACAGGTTTCATAAAAAAAAAGGTTAAATTCAAGCCATTCTCTCTGATTTTTTTGCCAGAAATTACTAATGCTACTTAATCTAAGTCAAGTTAGTTTTAATCACAGCTAATTGCTGGCCTTAAAAACATTATATTAATTATGAAATTGTCAATGATTAACATGATTGAAAAAGGTAATGGGAAGGACACTTGAAAATCAACAATTGGGCAAACTGGGGTATGGCAAGCTATGGCAATTCCAGACATATTTCTAATTAACACAGAAACCAAACCATGCTGTAATCATGGTTCTGTGTTTTATGGATGCACTACACCAGGGGTGTCAAACTCATTTTCATTTAGGGCCACACTGGAAAAGAGAATCGCATCAAGGGCCAGACATGTAGAGTTAAATTCACATGCATACATCGACAAAAGTAAAACGTCTTTGACTGTATTGCTGAATGTCGCTTTTTTGGTCATTTTTGTTGCTTTTTCCGACTTTTTTGTTTTAATCACTCTTTTTTTGCATTGTATTGTTGCTTTTTTTTGTCACTCTTTTCGACTTTTGTCACACTTCGTTCGACATAAAACCCTAGAAAGTCAGCAAAGAGTTCCTTAGCCATCATAGAGAATAGCAAATCATGCAAAACAATGATTACATTTTTTTTACAACAACCTGTTTCATTGCCTGAATATTAAAATACTTTCTGGTTCTGTGGGAGTTTCTGTGTCTATTTCTGTGAGAGAAACACTGCAAGCTGCTACAGTTTGCTGCTCTGCTGCATCGCAAATTGCTAAACACACCTGACTACAGGAGACATTAGCTCTGACTTTTGGAGTACATATTAGTTGGATAAGTTCTACTTTATACATAACAGAAATAAACCACGATACGATACTTGTGTTGAGATTTCGTCAAAGTCTGGAGGAAAATATCCAATATGCCAATAAACAACACTCTTCAGATCCATAGCCTCAATTGCATTGAGACTGGGCTGGCTTTGTGGACGCTGTGGCACAGAACCCAGGCAGATTTTCCAGGGATATGATTAAATTTTCTGGTTCAGAGCTCTAAGCGCTACAATGGAATGAAACTCATTTGGGTGTTAAACGCTCAAAAGCACAGATACACAAAGTGATAGCCATCTATGTAGTGTCTGGGTCAGAGTGTTCTGTCTTGGTAAGAGGTTTTTTCATGTAACTAAGACATTGATTTTAATAGAAACGATGACTGGAACTGTATGAGCGTAAATGTTTCTGCTTTTCCAAGATGAATCCCATACGATCAAAATTAGCATTTTGATTTTTTCATATCTTGATAACAGTTGTTGACATCAACCACAATTTCACATTGTGTATGTTTAGGCTATTTTCTAAGTGCCCAAATTATTAACTGGAACAACACATTTCTCGTGTTTTTGTAACTAAATTACTAAACACTACTTTCTCAGATCCCCACTTCAGTGTGATTTAGTCTCTAAAGCTAGAGCCTGTTCAGTGCTGAATAGGTAAATTCCAATAAAGCCTCAAGTCAGTAAACAATGATCACTTTTCATAGACAAAGCTATATTTACTACAAGGTATTTCTCTGAATCTGCAAGGTCCAGCATTTTATTTGTATTATTTATTGGGTGGCAATGAATGAATGAGGCGAGAAAATATTTCCTCTGCTCTTTGACAGCTTTTCTCTCTTTGTGTCTCAGCTAACGCACAACAAAGCCCTGCAACAAATAGCCTTACAAAAAAAAAACATTTGGCACTATGATCAAACGCACACCCAGCCATTTAAAGCCTAATCATGGGTAGACAAACAGAAAAACATCTTGAAACAGATGGCATGAAAGGAACACATTGTCTCAGCAAAATATACTTTTCCTATTTATATCCAAATAAACCTCTTAGAAATGAAGATTAAGGTATGCAGGACATATGGGCACTGTGTTGCATTGCTTAAGATTTTGCACAACTGAGGGAAACGATCAAAATCTGAAGTATAACACTTCAGCACTTTCTGTGCATGCAGGCATTTGCAACTGAAACACATCACAAACCATGAATGAAGGTGTCAGCGGTCACAGACTTTCATTTCAACTTTTTAAAGATATGAGTTGTGTGAAGCTTTGCCTTCTGAATCCCGTCTGCTTTAAGTTGTGTTGCTGCTCACAGCAGGAAAATAGAACTGTGTCCATTTCATCTGTCTGTTGTGTTGTGAGGCGGCTATCCAATCACAGACGAAACATGAAGCGAAACAAAACAATGTGCTGACTTTAAAATTCAAGTCAAGTCAGCGACAGTTGGATACTTATGGATACGTTTTGCAGTGTGATTTATCCATTAATGTCTACAGGTGTGTTCAGTTTCTAAGGACATTTCACAGCAGCTACGGTGCTAACACATCATAAGATGTGAAGTGTAGAAGTGTCAAGATTCTGACACACCAAAGAGATCGTCGGCCGTCGATCCAAGCGTGTCCCGGTGCGTCACGCACTGTCGCTACTTGTTGGCCCCCGTCTGCCTTTTATGTGGTATGTTGAAGTCTTTGCGGTGTATTCAAGTACAGCTTTTGGCCAAGACAGACGACACGATGCAACGTCATAGTCGGCTTTCGTCGGCACTAGTTCTTTGCTGTCTAAGGACTTAGTCACACCAGCATTAGTCTGGATCAACGACATTTCATTTCCAGGATAATTGCCGGATCTTCCGACGTTGTGTGTTGCCGTTGTCTTACTATGTTCTCTTCGGGAAACCTCGAGCTAGTAAGCTTCAAGTTGTAAACGGCAAGTTTTTTTTTTTGGATCGTGCAACAAGGCTGGCCTGCTTGGTTCTTTCTGGGAATGATTATAAAGATTTACAAAAAACATGTTTACCGCATTTACTATCTAACTGGGGGGTGCAAATGTTCCACCAAAACAAGTTCCTTCTCGAGACCATTTTGCAGAGCCACCGTCACTGCATCCGGAGCTTAGCACCGCCCAAGACGATTGCTCTTGGTTTAAAGAAATGCCAGAGCTTTTTTTCCTCTTATCCTGGAATGTATATGTGCAGCTTTGTCTAGATAGGCCTGGCAATGCGAGACTTAACCAGCATTTACAGCAAAATACCAAACCAAAATCATTTTACTTCAGAATCATCACATCTGGAGAATTTGACTGCAGAGGTGTAGTAAATTTGCATGGTGATTTTGTGTAAAGAATATGCGGCAAAACGTCTTAGAAGAACTGACCTTTGAGGGAATGAAAGAAATGCAGAGACCAAAATAGAGAAAGCAATTCTACTAACTGTGGAGCAGTAAACTGATTTGGTGAGCAGTGTGATTGTGTCCCCGTTGCTAATCGCTACACGCCAGACTGACATATTTTAATCAAGGGGGTAAGCTAGCCTCCACAAAGCGTACCTTCTATGGAGCCATTTTGATGCCAATAAACCATCACCTGCCTTTAGCATTCCATTGACTGACATTCATTTTGGCGTCACTTTAATAGCAAATTACTTTACATCTGAAGCGTTTAAAGACTATTTGTCCAGTGTTAATGTCAAAAGAAACACGACAATGTATAAAAGGCTCCATTACCTTGTATCTCACATTATGGCTCCGTAGCTGACGTTTGTTATGACACGCATAGTCGCATAGTAGAGAAATTACCGTACAGTACAGGTGAAGCTTGCAGGCAGTTTCGACTTACATTAGCTGTTGAAGTTTAATTACTAATGTTAACTAGCATTTTAGTTAGCAATAATTAGCCTCTGCCTATATTATCTCCTTACATATACCTACGCTCTCTGTCTCTGCAAGATTCGGAATGATTGAGATTTCTCTTGGCACAGCTACCAGAAGACTTTCGGACAGGTTGCTGACGTCACATCTACGTTGTCAAGCTCAATTTGAGGCTGCGCAGTAACGCTCAGCCCTCACCGGAAAATTGCTTCTATTAGACATCACTCGTCTCCGTGGAAATCTACGGCGTCGCTTTGTCCATTAATTTCACGGTCTATGATTTTAATCCTGCTGCCTTCAGGTGCAAACACCTTCTTAATGTAGTTCAGCTGTGATATCGGGCTGATATCATGGAAATGATGTTGGAGACTTCACAGATGACCAGTCCGATGATTTTAGATTAAATGCAGCTTTATTCGATATTGAACAAAGGAGATAACCATTTGTACTATTTACCCATAGTGTCTGTCTGACCCTCAAAAGAACTCCATATTTATACTCTCTGGAACTCACACATTCCAAGCTATCTATTCCTGTGGCACAATGTTACCTAACTAATCCTTATATGGAAGATACTTCTAATATTTTCACACATTCCAATCTATTTCTGTGTAGGACAGTGTTACCTTCAACTAACCTCCATAGTACACTACATACAAGATATGAAATACATTTGAAACATGTATGCTGAAATATCCAACCTATCAAGCTGGTCAAGCCTTTGTTAGTCTCTGTGGTAGTGATGCTGATTAATCAAACTAGTTTACTGTTGTGTCTTTATACCTAAAACAGAAATCTGTATAAGATATTTGTAAATGTCATACAATAGTTTAGAAGCAAGAACTTTGTTTAGCTTAGTTTGCTCATAGGTTCAATTGTGATCTTGACCCACCACATGAACACTCAAAAAATTGTTTAGATATCATTCCATTGGTTATTAAATTAAAATTTAATGAATTGTATTGTGTGCTCATTGCATTGTTAAAATAAATACAATGAACGCCCAATAAAATTAAATGTGAAAACCTCATCCAAATAAATGTCGTCAAAAATAGTTAAACCATTAATAAACCATAACACATTCCCCAACAGTCCAGTCCAGGCTCTTACACCCCCGTCAAACACACCACCAGGGACTGAGTGCCTCTGGAGCTCCTTAGCACTGATTTGTGGATACAACAAGAGTAAATTAGTGACCCAAACCCACAAACACTGGGGAATTTGTTCTTCCAAAATAGCAGGGAAGAAAATCTGGCTCCCTTTTACTTATCTAGTATCTGGCTTATCAACAAATCAGTTCAATACCACTGAGAGGTTCCACACTGCAAGCTGGTGGTCACTCGGGGTTTAGTCTCGCTTTACCAGACCCTCCTCCAAAGCGCGCTGAAGGAGGGTCTGGCTACTCCACATAGCATTCACATAGCAGGAAAACGTGCTCTGGTTTAATGGCTTTTTTTTTTTAAACCAATCACAGTTATAAGATAAGGTATACTTTATTGTCCCCGAAGAGAAATTTGTTTTGGACTCTGTCCATTCTGCAGCGTTACAAAGACAACACACAATACCGAAAAGACGACGCCAAATACAGAAACACAAAAAACATGTATCTCTCAACACACTCTTATGCAACACAAACATGCTTCCATATACATATAGTAAGCACATTAACTACTCCTTTCATTGGCACTTCCCACTGAATTGTCATGGGCGGAGCTAAACTCTGCACGGAGCTACTGAAAAATATAACTCAGATTGGACAGATAGTCTAGCTAGCTGTCTCAATTTACCCTTCAGAGATCTGAGGAGCAGTCAATAATAGTCCTGATAAATCCACCGGATTTAAAATTCCAGCTCAAAAAAAGCGGAAGGAAATGGAAAATACATGCATCCAGCGGAATTTCCTGCAGCAGCGGAGTAATCCCAGAAGTTGAACGCAAAGGATAGACTACTCGGGCAGAGGCTCAGTGCCCACTACAGCTCAGTGTACATATTTCCCTTTAATATGCAAATTATTTAACTTCATGTGTCTAATGCTCCAAACAGTTTGTGCAAACAAGCCGTTTTGTCCTGTTCTTTATGAGTGACGAGTAATACCATGGTACCTCCTTTTTATGGATATGGAGCTGTTTCAAATCAATTTGTAAGTTTGAAGTCAAAACTCTTTGCAAGACACAAAACAATTGCAGAATTCAACGTTCTAACTTCACTTGCACTTATTTTATGTATTTGAATGCAAATAAATGTCATCCATTTTGCAATAGGGAGTTTGATATATACTGTATATATATATTTGGCAACATAACTGGCAACATGTTTACTGCTACACCAGACAGCTTAATTAGTCTTGCACTGTGACTGAAAAGTTGAAATACACACACAAAATGTTTAACATTAAACATTACCTTCTATAAATTGCATTTGACTTTAGTGGAGATGGGCTGCTCAGTGCTGTTGCAATGTCACTTTATTATTCAGACTGAAAAGAAAGATGCATTTTTACAAGAAACATCGTGCATGGTGTATTTCTTTGTTTCACAAATGAATCAAATATCTCTTAACTCTTTTGCAGCTTAGTTTACAGTAATATTTCTCTTTTTTCAGTGTGCACTGTGACAGTAATGACAAGCACCATAAGAAACTGAGAATCCACTGGCAAGTGAAGAAAATAGATCTGACAGGGCTGTAGAGAAAAAATCCCCATCATTAGCCTTAAATCTTAAGCAATTAGTAAATGTAACTACGGCTCAGGGGATTCTGTATTCTGCAAAATGTTTGATGGGCTGTTTATGGCCAGAATGAAATGGATAATGAATGCACGCATTTAAAAAGGGGAGAAAATAGAGAATTTGCTCAAATGGTGCATGTTGTAATGAGGAGGAAGTGGAGGTAGCCTCTCTCAGATACGAGAGAGTGTTTTACACTGCAAACTATGCAATGGGAAAAAAGATGAAAGCTCACATACATTTGAGAAGTGCAGTAATGAAAGGAAAGGGCTCTTTTGAAAAGGATTGTTCCTACTTCAGGTTACTGTTCGGGGATGTTTTGGCACCCCCGTGTCACTCCAACTCCATCCTATAATATCAGACATGAAAGATGATCCTCTTTTCAACTATCATGCCATAGTGCTTTTGAATCTGTACAGAGGATAGGGATGTAAGTATTTGAACAAGGAAGTAGATCTTTCATGATTTGGCATATTCACACAATCCTTTTACAAATTTCAACTCACACTACTTCTGAAAGGTTTCACAGTAATGTGTTTCATGTATAACAATTTTGTTCATCTTGGCATTTCATTAGTTAAAATTGTTTAAACTGTCAAAAAGTGATGAAGTGAAATTACAGTGTCCCCATGTATGTAGATTTGTTTAGGGGGGGGTGGGGTGTTAAGTTTCACGTGAAGTTAGATGCCAAAGCAGAGAACTGGAACTGGTTGGTAGTTATTAAAAAAAAAAAAAAAAAAAAAAAGAAGAAAAAAAGAGTCAAGCTGGAGCAGCGGTGGCAGGGAGCTGGCTGGCTGGAGATATCCTCAGAGGAAAAGTGAAAATCAGCCATTGAATCTTGGGAAACTAGAGAAGCAGTGAGGAACACGTGTGGAGCTGTGCAAACCAAAAACCCAGAGGATAGCGAACAGAAAACTGGAGGTCTACAGCAAAAAAAAACAACACATTTACAAGCACACGGGGGAGCAGAAACTGCAGCGCACTACCGAACACTATAGAACTATCTGGCAGAGTAGTGGTGTGAGGACCAGGCTTATATGGAGCAGGTGATGATGTGAGTGGAAGCAGGTGTGCCTCGTCTTCTGCCTGGAGAAGCCGACCACACCCCCCCCCCGCCACATACATGCCATGCAGATAGGACAACAAAACACAAAAAACCCACAACAAAACCAGAACCAAAAACAGATTCATAACAGGAGGGTTACTATATAAACTCACATACTGTAGTGCCACACAGTGGCGCTACAGTATGCCAGACCTTCCTCCACAGCGCTGCGGAGGAGGGTCTGGCTAGTCCACACTCCAGCATTCCGGGATGGGAGAAAAACGTGCTCCAGTTTATTAGCATTTCTTTAAACCAATCACAATTGTTTGGGCGGTGAAAAATTAATAAGCGCTGGACGCAGCCGCGGTGTCGCTGCAAAATAGCCTCGGGAAGGAACTTGTTTTGGTGGAACGTGTGTACGTTCAAAAGTTGTTTTAGTCATGCAACAGAAAACTCAGATTGGACAGATAGTCTAGCTAGCTGTCTGGATTTACCCTGCAGAGATCTGAGGAGCAGTTAACCATAGTCCTCAGAAATCCACCGGAGTTTAAAATTCCAAAACAAAGAAAGCGGAAGGTGACTGACATCCGGCTGAAAAGAGTGAAATCTGGCGGAATTTCTGACGGCAACAAAGCAATCCCGGAAGCGGAACGTCGTGGATATAGACTACACAGTGCCTAACAGTGCACAGTCCAGATTTACCATTAAATGTGCTGTAATTCTGCTCTGCTATGACTTTGTGGCTTGCCTGAATTGCTTGCCTGGAGTTAACATCCCTAGGGGTTTTTGCTGACCATTAACATTTTCCAAAGTACTGCCATAACTAAGAAGATTCATTCATTTCATCCCCAAAAAGCAATTATAGGACACATTTCGTACAAAGCCACTTTGTCCTGGCATGGTTTTAATTTCAGTGAGGACAGAAGCTGAATGCTCAGATAAACAGTGCTGTCAGTTAAGGCCAAAGACTGACAGGTGCTTCTGGTATAGTTCACTTATTAAATATTCCAATGGTGGTGTCATAATTTACTTACAACAGAAACTGAGGCTCTGTCAAATAGGGATTTTCACCATAGAATGAAATAAACTAATCATTTTACTTTCATATTTTAGAAATGATACCTATTTAACTTCTTTTAGATTATTATATTAGGACATTTAGAAATCCACCACTGTACTGATATAGAGTCAGCAATCAAAATGTACTGCATGCTTAAATTAGTGTGTGATTTCACTTTACCATCAACAACACTGACCAGAAATCTAAAAGGAGCTTACCCACTAAATTACTTTGTAGATATAATGCAACAATCAAAAGTGAAATGGTGGTATTCCCAATATTGCTCTTTTCTGGCAACATTAAAAAAAATAAATAAATAAAATAAAACCTTTCCTGAGCCTGGTAATCTAAAGCTTAAGTTTAATTAAAATGTTCAAAATAAATAATTTTATTATCTTAACTTCAGTGTGGTGTGATATTGCTTTGTTTAGTTTTATAGGGACAGTTACGAGAAATGATACAAGTCGTGGTAATTCAACAAAGTGCTATTAAAAATACACCCAATCACACAAAACTAAAACAAATAACATAAAATGGAAATAAGAATAAATATGCAACTGAACTAGATAAAAGGGGAAAGGTCTCTGATTGTCTCTGTCTCATGCCCCGTTTACACGTACATGGTTATTTTGAAAAAGGGAGACATTTCCCTTCGTTTGTGCCCTTCGTTTACACACAAACGGAGAATTCGCCTCTGAACACGATTCTTTCTAAAAACTCCGGCCAGAGTGGAGATTTTGGAAATCTTCGTTTGCATGTTTGCATGTAAACTGAGACAAATGGAGGTTTAGGCAGCCGAGGAAGTGAGGAAGAGAAGAGAGAGGAAGTGATTCATTGCTGTTGTTGCTATTTTCGGGATTCTGATTGGCTAACATGGGCTTGTTAAACTGCCACCTACAGGTTTGGCACGCTCTTGACGGCATTGACGGCATATATACACGGGTACATGTAAACGAACACTTTTCTGAAAACTGACAGCTGTGCACGATGTTATTTTTGAAAACTGAGAGGTTGAAATGTCGGTTTCTGAAAATAGCCGGCCACGTATAAACGTATAGCACCAATCTTCAGGAATGTAATAAAGGTGAGTTAGTTCTCACCAAACGCCCACAGAAAGAGCTTAGTTTGACACATGCTGGAGCTTGACAGCAATAAAATAGTAGGGGAGTGTGATGTCTTAGCCACCCACCACAATAATATTATTCCTACCCAACTGGGCGAGGAGTTGAGTAAGTGTACTAAGGGCAGGCAGTGCGCTGAACTAAAAAGCAGGGCTGTGAGATCATATCGGCACCGAGCGTCTACAACAAACTGTGTCGACATTTGCTCTCAGCTCTGCTCAGAGGTGGTTGGCATGTGCTGTTAAGTCAATCGTGGGCTGCCATGAGCATATTGATTTTCCTGTGGAGTCTTGCATGCATCAAATCAATCCTTCTTCCCACCTTCTTCACCAACTCCCAGACTCTGTCATTTAGAGTCTGCAAATGGCACAGAAATTCTTGGCTCACTTCTATTTGATGTAATTCCTTATGACCTGTGCAAAAATATATCAATAACGTCTGAGAGGGAGTGATGAGTCAGTGAAGGCAACATACTGTACATTACTGCCAAGCAATCAAATAAAATGACAAGGTTGCTACAGGGACTGTCAATAGTGTCATAAACATACATAATGAAAGCAAATAAGCATGAAAAAAGCAATATGAAGTCCCTGTATTTCTGGAGACTAGAAACTTAGGTGGAAAGTCGAAAAGTTCCCAGCCTTGTTAAAGTTAAAATGGTTTGTTTTTGGGGGTATGGCCTTTTTCGAACAACTTTACCACAGAAGGGCCTGAGAAACCCCACATAGAAGCAAAAATCAATAACTGCAGTGTAACCATAAGACCCACGGCTTGTCAAAGGATCTGCACAGTGTGGGGAAGAAGCATACTGTGGACTTTAAATCCATATAGACAGATTTGTTATATCACAAGGAAGCCATTACCATAAAAATAGCTGATTGCAAGGATATTGTGCATTTTGGAGATGAGATGAACACTGGTATCTAGCTGCTGTCTAAATAAATTGAATTTCCTCATGGCTTCCTCGCTGAATAATTGTAATGTTTTAGCAACTTAGCTGCGGCTTTTACCATTTGCTTGCATATGTTGTGACAATCTAGTCTAGGAGTCATGCTTTTAAAACATAAATACTGACAGCTTAGACAAATGAAGCTCAGCGTAAATTCTTAAAGGAAGACTTCATTCACTTTTCCATCACTCATAATGATAAGCTGTTTCACGGTACGTCACTGGTCAGTAGTAATCAGAACAGCTGTGTTGTTGTTAGTTAAACCAATCAGGGTCGACCATTTGTCGACGAGCCTATCACAGCTTGATACCCTGCTTTAAATCTGCTCTCTCTTCCACGGTTGGCAGTTGTCGTTTCGGAAATAGAGTGCGTGCGTTTCCTGACCGGTTGCATGGCATTCCTGTTTACGCTGTCTTTTGTGCTTTTGTGTCTGCTATGTCGGATTCTGAGTTGGATCCGGGGTCGGATGGTCCTGGTGGGTGTTTGGACGTGGAGGCTTCCACGGGGTCTCCGGACGGCGTTGCGTCGGAGCTCTAGATTGACCGCCGTCTCTGGTTCACTTTCGGGGAGGCTGACCGGATGTCTTCGGCTTCGGGATCGGGCGCTGTGGGCGCTCCGGGCGGCTTTCACCGGAGCTGGAGCTGGCTGCTCTTGGCGACTGCCTGTCGCCAGCCCCGTCTGTGGCCACGCCGGTTGCCAGTGGTCGTGTCGGAAAAACGGACCAAGAAGGCGGATCCGCACTGCCAGGGCCCCGCGAAGAGGAGAGCTGCGGGGCACTCAGCCAGCCGGCTGATACGGCTGTTCCGGGGGCTCCTCGGATTCCGGGCCTCATCCGTCGCACTGCAGTCCCTCGCCCGCTCGATGCAGGCCATGGAGGCTAGGATGCGGGCTGTGGAGAGCATGGCGGGTGGCGGCGTGTCTGGTACTATTACTACCGTCTGGCTTCCCTGTCTGTGCCAGCGGTGGTCGGTGTTCAGCCGGTGCCTTCTCCTTCCGTGGAACATTGTCATTCCTTGGCCACTGCTGTGCCTTCTCTTTCCCTAGGTAGGCCTTACATCCCCGTGTCTGCTAATATTTCCAGTAGGCTGCGCTCTAAAATTCTGCAGGGCCGTGATGTTAATCTGGTGAGTCTTATTTTGCCGTCCCCGGAGTGTGATAAGTCTCTGGTGGCGGGGGATGGGTTTTCGGCGGTGGTTAAGTCCGCTGACCCTCGGCTGAACAAGGATCTTTCCTTTGGGCAGTTCGTGGTGGCGTTTGGTATATTTCGGGACGTTATTTGTTCCGTGTACCCCGACCGGAGGGTGGAGTTGGATTCGTACCTGGCGTTGGTGGGCGATTTGTTCCTGAGGTACGGGCGGAACTATTTTTGGCAGTACCATAGAGCTTTTTCCGGGAAAGCTGCCGCTCATATTGCCCGTGCCAACGTTCGCCTGGACTGGTCAATTCTGGACACTGAGATCCTGGTTATGGTCGTGGGGGGTGCTCAAGCTATTTTGTGTTCTCACTGCGGGGCTGCGGGACATGTTGCTTCGCTTCTGCCCTGGGGTGTGGGCAGCCAACCGGCCCGGCCCAGTCGCACCGCGCGGTCGCGGTTTCCGTGTCTGGAGTGGATGCTCGGGGGCGCCAGGTTCACGCGCCCAACAATAATCCGATTTGTAATAATTTTAATGAAGGTGTGTGTACTTATGGGAATTGCTGTTTTCTTCACATCTGCAGCGATTGTCGGGATGCACATCCCAGGTCGGTCTGCCGCGCCATCGGCACCGGAAGCCTCGGGTCAACCTCAAACTGGTTCCAAGACATATTGAAGCTCCATCCCTCTACCCCATTAAATTTACGTGTGTTGGCATCTGAACTGTCTAGTCATCCTAATTCTGTGTTTGTCGATCATCTGCTGTCTGGGCTTTCCCAAGGGTTTCGGGTGGGCGTTCTCGCCGATCCGGAGGTTACATATGTGGCGAAGAATCTTCTCTTCGGCTGTTTCTGACCCTGATACGGTGGCTAGGTTGGTTGCGTCTGAGGTTAGCAAAGGGTATATAGTGGGGCCGTTTGATTCCTCTCCGTTTTCGGTGTTTCGCACTAGTCCTTTGGGTGTTGCGACTGGGAAATATTCTGGGAAGAAGCCCTTATATTTGATCTGTCCGCCAGGGCCCGCTGCGTGTTAAGTATCAATAGTCTCATTCCACCGGTCCCTTTCTCCCTTCATTATGCCACTGTTGATGATGCGGTTAAACTTATTAAGTTGGCGGGGAGGGGGGCCTGGCTCTCAAGGCTGACATTACTGATGCCTTTAAGATAGTCCCTATACATCCTTCGGCCGTGGCCTCTTTTGCGCGTCAGGTGGGGATTCCAAATACTATTTTGGTGTGCGCTCTGACGTTCGGTGCCGGAGCAGCCCGGTGTATTTTTAATCATGTTTCGGAGGCACTTTGCTGGATCCTGCTTAACAGGGTTGGGGTTCCAGCGGTGATTCATTTGCTGGATGATTTTCTTCGTTGACCCCTGGGGATAGTGTTGGGTCGTTGGGCAAATTGAGACGGTGTTTTCTTTCCCTCGGTGTCCCTCTGTCTGAGGCTAAGACTGTTGGTCCCGGTTACGCCGTTGGAGTTTCTGGGCATCACCTCGACCGGTGCGCATGGAAGCGTCCCTTCCGGTGGTGAAGTTGGAACGCATTCGTGCCATTGCTGCGTCCTTTGTGCCTGAGTGTCTTGTTACTAAGCGTGCCGCTCATTGCTGGGGCATTTGAATTTCGCTATGCGCGTTATTCCGCAGGGGCGCTCTTTTATATCCCGGTTGCTGGATTTGGCATCTTCGGTGCCTGGGTTGCATGATGTGTTGTCCCTGGATGACGGGTGCCGGTCTGATTTGCGTTTCTGGTCCCGACTTCTGGATGACTGGAATGGCATTTCGTTTTTCTACGACGACGTAGTATATTCTTCTGATTCGTTGAGGTTTTACACGGATGCTGCACCTTCCGCGGGGTTTGGGGGGTATTTTCAAGGGCAGTGGTTTGCTGGCCACTGGCCTCCCACTTTTTCCCCGGCGGATTCCATTGCTCTATATGAGATTTACCCATCTGACATATAGCTTGCCGCCGTCTGGGGCGGCCCTGTGGACACGGAAGCGGATTTCAGTCCTGTGTGATAATCAGAGTGTGGTTGACATTATTAATAGAGGGCGCTCAACATGTTGTCAGATAATGCCTCTGATGAGGAGCATCACCTGGTCGTCTGTCACGCACAATTTTATTATTACTGCTCGCCACGCCCCGGACACATTAACTCTGTGGCTGATGCTTTGTCTCGGCTTTCATTTTCAGACCTTTTGGAGCCTCTGCCCGGCAGCCTGGCCTGTACCAGTAGTGCTACCGTCTCTCACGGAGCTAGCAGTGTATTGATTCCTAATCCCGTTGATGCTTATTTAGTAGCGGCTAGGAGTATATGAGGAAAGGCTTAGCTGTGTCTACTCTGAAAACATATGATTTTGCGTGGTGTACTTTTGCTTTATTCTGTGTGTCTATTGGTGTCCCCTTAAACCTGTTCTCCTTACTAGTGTTTGTGCTTTTATTTGTTATTGTACTGATACTCGTCACTTTAAACCCCAATATACGAGGGGTTTACTGGCCGGCATCCAATTTAATATCAGGTGTTATGATCCATCGTTTCCTAGCTTATTTTCTACCGGCTGTTAAACTAATTTTGAAGGGTATCAATAAAGCTCACCCTTCTTCCCCGACCATAGGCAACCTATTACTTTGGGTATATTGCATAAATTGGTGGGTGTTCTTAGGCAGGGGTATTTTCCGCGATACTGACATGTTACTTGAGGCTGTGTTTATGGTTGCTTTCTATGCTTTCCTTAGGTGCGGGACGAACACACGTAACTCAAATCCTACAAACTCCAGTAGAGATATTACATTCTCTGATCTGGTATTTCATGCTAGTCATTATTGCTTGAAACTTAAGCATTCTAAAAGAGGTGGCGCCTGTTCTATTGTGGTTGCTCGCACAGACTCACAGTTCTGTCCATTCAAATCTATGATTAGTTATTTGTCACTTAGACCACGCACTGATTCCCTCGCTCCACTCTTTCTGATTCCTGGGTTCTTCCCTATGCATAGATGTTGGTTTAATCAGCAGTTGAATGCAGTCCTCCTCAAAGCTAAGATGTCCACCCAGCATTATTCTGGGCATTCATTTAGAATAGGAGCTGCTACTACGGCGGCTAATCAGGGCATGTCGAGGACGTCTCTGCAACAACTGGGACGATGGTCATCCTCTGCCTACGCATCCTACATCCGTCCGGATGTCGATAACGTTCTCGAGAACCAGAGATCCCTGAAACCATAATGGTGGGTATGCTTGCATATAACTGGTGGTGGTGTATTTTGTGGGCTTCTGTCAGTCTTATCCATTGTACGCATCATGCGCTGTCAAGCTGCTTATACCTGCATCGGCCGTGTGCATCAGGCTTCAGGCATAATAGCCTAATGCGTGGCTCTTGAACCGGCTTGGGTGCCTGTTATTGCATGATGTTGCAAACGGCTGTGTGCCTCGTTACATCTGTAGTTACATTTATTATTTTGCCTTTCTTATTTTTCCCCTTCCCATTGCCGATTTTATTTGCCTTTCTTATTTTGCTTTTAGTTCGCCACTGTTTTTTTTTTTTTTCCGTCCTGCTGAGGTTTGGTTTTGCTCCCGCAGTTGCCGAAGTTTTGTTTACGGCTGTCGCCGCTTTTTTATTTGCCTTTCTTATTTTGCGCATTTATTTTCACAGGTCTATTGCTGTGGATGGGCAAGATCCATGGTTTACTATTTGCGCCGGTCGTATGCCGAGGTTTGGTTTTGCATTCGGTGGGCACCGAATTATTTTTATTTCATATTTATTTTGCGCCGGTCGTATGCCGAGGTTTTGTTTTGCTTACACCGGCGAGTGCCGAGTTTTAATTTGATTAGGCTGTGGCCGAAATTTTTATTTTCATGGTGTGGGCAGTAATCTTTCTGCTTTTGGTAGGCTAGTTATTGTACTTTTATGTCAACTTTGCTTTCTCGTTCGTCTGCAGAGTCCTGCGGCTCATGAGGTATGTATGCGCCAACTAGTTTTCTCACTAATTGTCCTTTTGGGGGATTTGTTTGGGTTCCTTAAACCCTTTAGGATATTTGGGTTCGATGGAGTCCAATCTCCAGAGACTCGTACATTTACATGTTGTATGTACAATAAATATGTTCATAATTGCAAAGAAGTCTCTCCTGATTGAAATGAAGCTCAGCGTAAATTCTTAAAGGAAGACTTCATTCACTTTTCCATCACTCATAATGATAAGCTGTTTCACGGTACGTGTCACTGGTCAGTAGTAATCAGAACAGCTGTGTTGTTGTTAGTTAAACCAATCAGGGTCCAATTGTCGACGATTTGGCCTATCACAGCTTGATACCCTGCTTTAAATCTGCTCTCTCTTCCACGGTTGGCAGTTGTCGTTTCAGGAAATAGAGTGCGCCCCCCTCCCCTTCTGCCACCGGTGGTCACGCCTCGGACCTGGGTTGCATCTCGTCTTGGCTGTTGATGGTCCCTCTATTTATTCTCCACCACCAGTGTCTGGACTCCATCAGGGGATTTGTTTGGGTTCCTTAAACCCTTTAGGATATTTGGGTTCGATGGAGTCCAATCTCCAGAGACTCGTACATTTACATGTTGTATGTACAATAAATATGTTCATAATTGCAAAGAAGTCTCTCCTGATTGAATTGACACATTATCATTAAACGATTGCCGATTGAGAATTTTGTTTTTTTTGTGTTCTGGACCCACTGAGGTGGAGACAGATTAAGCTAGTTCCTTAACAGTTTATTAATAAAAAAATCCAGCAGGTTGATGATGCAAAAAAGAAGAAACATAAAACACAGGTGGCAGCGGCAGGAAACAGGCTGGCCCGAGCAGTGTTGGGAGTAACGGCGTTTAAGTATAACGGCATTACTAACGGCGTTCTTTTTTCAGTAACGCAGTAATCTAATTAATTACTTTTCCCATCGTTGCAACGCCGTTATCGTTACTGAGAATGTAAAGTGGCACGTTACTACAATTTGGTTGAATGAAGCGCGAGGTGAAGGTGTCAGGCTTTGGCTACACACCAGCTGCCTGGAGAGAGCAGGGGTGGGGATGATGACACCGTTGCAAATGCGATGATGATTGGCTGGGTGGGCGGATGCCCTGCTCACGCTGTCTCACTGCACGCTCTGACTACCACTAAACACAAGACAGCGACAATGGCGACGAGCCAGGGAAATTCAAAGGTAGCGTTCTCGAACTGGAAGTACCGGCACTACTTCTCGCTCATTGAAATTAAAGGTAAGAATGTTTATGTAACATGCACACTATGCCCAGGAAAAAAAACTTTATCCACGTCTGCCTCAAGCAACTCAAATCTTATGGAGCACCTCACTTGTTGCTGCTGCTAACCCAACTCCAAGCCCAAATGCAGCTAGCGTGAGCTCCAGCGAAGGAGACGGAGCCACTCTGTTAAAACAAGCAACGCTCGATTTTTCGGGTCAGCAACAGGTGACCAAGGCCGAGCTGAACACATTGATTGCAATATGGCAGGCTGCAGTATACTGAGTTCAAATAAATACCAAATGTTCTAAAATACTGTATATAGTGTTTTTATTCTTCAGTCAGTTAATATAAACATCTTTGACGGTAAAGATGTTATAGAACGTAATAGCGTTATAGAACATAAAAAATAACGTCACAGTTACTTTGCTGAGTAACTAATTACTTTTACAATGTGGTAACTGAGTTACTAACTCAATTACTTTTTGGGAGAAGTAATTTGTAACTGTAACTAATTAATTTTTTAAAGTAAGATGACCAACACTGAGAGGACAAGGTGTCTGGAGAACAGGTGGGCATACTCTGGAAAAACAGCAAAAGAAGGTAAGTAAGTACCGGGGAAAAGTACATGTAGCAAAAAATCTTAAGATCTAGAAAAAAAAGAGCAAAGTAAAGCACTAACAAGCTCGAATTATCTGGCACTGGATTGAAGACATGACCGGAGAAGGAGATTGTGGATGATTGACTTTAGGTGTGCCTTGCTGCATCTCATGACATGTAGGAAAGCCAGCCACGCCTCCTCCCACACACACACACACACACACACACACACACACAATGAAAAACACAGAAGACAGGGGGAGAGGAGTGAGAGAGAAACAAATCAGTAAAAACCAAAACCTAATCGAAAACAAAAAACCCAAATCATAAAAATTGTGTAGCTTAGTCACACAAACATTGTAGATGTATCTACAGTAAGTATTTCTTTTTGAAAAGCTCTATTCTTACATATTCCTGTGCATTTACCCTCATCTGCTCATTACCACATTCTCACAAAAAAGCTACCATTGTGATAAAATAAAAGGTAAAATTAGTTTCAATCACATAACGCTCATGAATTTATATTTAGTACAAATACATAGTAGCTATGTGTAATGTGTTTATATACTGCAATATGCATTTCAGAGAAAACACTGATAATATACAATCTTTTGTAATATAAAAATGTACAAAACGTTTTTTTCCCATCTCTATTCGCACTTTTATTGTAGCCAATCCCTTCCCATCCTGATCCTGTCACTCCTGTCTGGTCTCAAGTTATTATTTCCCACGATGTTTTTTATAAAAATTCTACTTCTAGAACCCTCGGTCTACAAGACATAAGGGACCCTTACAAATGTTTCATTGGTCCTTCCTCATCTTTATTGATGTGACTCCAGATAACCATGACAACAGATTAATTCCTTGTCTCACAGGAATTTTCTGGGACCTACGAGACCACCCCCCCCTCCCCCCCCATCCTGATTAGGTGTCAGCCTCTACTCTGTGCCCTCTGTACAGTAAAAGGGTTGGCCTAGTCTGTAGAGCTTTGAATGACAACACGGGAAATTAATGTAATGTTAATTAATTGTGCATGCTTTAACCTAAATTCCCGTCTTCATTTAGTGATTTATAAATCAGCAGTCTTCCCTTACATTACCCCTCTAAGGCTACCTAATAAATCTGGGAATTAAGTTAATGTCCTCTCATTACATTCTTCTTCAATTAGCTCACACTCTATAACATTAATATTGACAGACTGACATCCAAATAAAACTCACATACAGGCAACTGTATTGTAGCAGGTCATCACCCAACGTCTTCTTCCTGAACATCTTGCAGCACATTACTGCCAACTGCCAACCGCAGTGGGCAGACTCACAGCAACCATCCTGCAGTACAGACACTTGAAATGTTTAACTACCTTTTTTGGTAACTACCTTTTTTTCAACCTATTTTGCTATGTTTTAACATCTAAGTGACTGATTGGACCAACAATCTTTGAAATTGGTCCAGTATTAAGCAAGATCGCTGCAGTCGGCAGAAGCGCAACAGGCTGCGATGCAAGTTAACAGGGCTGGGGCGACCTCTCTCACCCAGTAAGGCCGGTTACACACTGCCAGCGTGGCGTGAGCGTGGCGTTTCTGTTGCATGTCAGCTGCGTGCATCTTTCTATGTCTTTACACACCAGAAACGTGTCTGACGCGGCGCTGCTTCTGCTAGCCTTGTCTGTACACATGTATGTTTCCCATTGATAAAATGAAATACCATGTTAAACATAAATATATACTGATTTGATTACAGCAAAGACAACGTCTGCAGTATTGACGGCAAAATAGGCTACAGAATATTTCGTTCTGTGTTGACAGGTGCAATATTAGAAAATAGATTTTTCATTTATTACATTTATATATCTGCATTTATATCAAAACCTAGAGGCTTTCAAACATCAATATGTAATTTATGAATATGTATTTGTGTCTAAATGACATATCTTTTCCTATTCTATTTTGCCTGGAAACGCTTCCAACACGCTTGCATTTCGCGTGAAAAATAGGCGTCGGTTCTATTTCTAGCAGGCACGCGTTTTCGGCACGGCTCGAGCTGCGCCTGAGACACGCATGTCACGCAGGCAGTGTGTAAGCACTAACTTGTTAACAGGGGAGCCGAAATATAAACGGACATGCCACGCCGCTGACACGCTCGCGCAACGCATCCAGTGTGTCACCGGCCTAAGAGCGTTAGCCCCATGTTGGCTGAGTGAGCCCAGTGGCCCAGGGTTCGAATCTGACCTGCTGCCCTTTGCTGCGTGTCATCCCCCATTCCTCTTCCCCTTCCAAGTCTGTCCACTTTCAAATAAAGGGAAAGGCCCCAAAAAATAATCTTAAAAAAAAAGTTAATAGGGCAATTGTCCAGCCTGTATTTACCTTCACAGAAGTACTTGTTTTGCCACGGACAGGCACAGATTAATATTCTAAGTGTCTGACAGCATCATGGAAAGGATTTCTAAGGAGGTCAACCTTTCTGTTAAAGAGTAAAATCCTTTTTCTAAACATAAAAACATCCGTGAAATCGCGTTCGCTAAATCCACCGGACTCCATCTACAGTAAATAAACAGTAATTTTATCATCATAAAATACACTTCATTCAAAGTCGACAGAAACAAAATAAAACTATGAAAAGCCGTTTTGGGTCATCTTCCAACCATCACAACTCTAGTTTTGGTTGAAATAAACACATAGTTTACGTATTTACATGTGAAAATATGTTGGCTCTATACACGCTAAAAGTATTGCTTTTTTAAATGGAGTCTGGTGAGTTTAGCACTAGTGACTTCAGAGCTGTTTCTGGTTAAACAAAAAAGGTCTCAAAGTGGTTTTAAAGGTCTATCGCTGAAGGGATCATTTACATAATGTTGTCAGACACATATAATATTAATCGGAGTCTGTCAGTGGCAAAATGAGGACTTTTGTCAAGGTAAATACAAGCTGGACAATTGCCCTATTAAAGGTCCCATGGGATCATTAATATGAGTTCCCCCAGTCTGCCTATGGTCCCCCAGTGGCTAGAAATGGCGAAAGGTGTAAACCGAGCCCTGGGTATCCTGCTCTGCCAGAAAAGGAAAGCTCAGATGGTCCGATCTGGAATCTGCTCCTTATGAGGTCATAAGGTGGAAAGTTACCTGCCCTTTGCCCGCCCAGAGAATTTGGCCCACCCATGAGAGAGAGACATCATGGCTTTCAAATGAGCAAAGTGGCAGTTGGTCAAGGCCACACCCCCACCCTCCACTTTGTCCCTCCCTTTCTCCTCCTTAATAGCTACAGACACAGAAATGGCACATACTAAGGAAAGCTCATTGTGGGACTGGCTCTAGTGGCTGTAATTCTGCACCAAGGCTGAATTTTGGGAAAGAGACTTCAGATACAGTATTAGGGGACCACTAAGGTCTATATAAAAGCATCCAAAAGGCACCATTTCATGGGACCTTTAACTTAAATTGTAGCTTGTTTCAGTGATCTCATTTAATACTGGACCAAGTTCAAAGATTGTTGTTCCCATCAGTCACTTAGGCACAAAAACATAGGAAAATAGGGTGCAGGTTGAAAAAAACGGTAGTTACCTTTTAAGAGTATATACAGTGGGTCATTCCTCAGAATGATGAAACAGACTTCACTCATTGTTTGCGCCATTGCAGCTGGGAGGAGTTTGTCCTCTTGCTACATGCTAGAAATCATTTTTAAAGTCAAACTGTCTGTTGCACCAACAATATTTCATGAAGTTGTTTAAACTATTCCCTTGACTTGCCAAAAAAGGACCAGCCTGATGTGAGGTGTTTGGATACAGCCCCTCTGGCCCAATACGGTTGGAAGCGAGTTTGTGTGGTTTTCTTTTCTCAGGGTTATTCGTTTTCTCATGGTTTATGAGTTCCCTTTTGTTCTCTCAGGGAAGACAAAGGGTAAACGTTATGCTGCCTCACACACTGAGATATGATTCAGAAGAGCAGCGGCACCTGCATCCTTTATTATTAAAACACATGCATACGAGGTGTACTACTTATCTTTTATCGTTCACTACAAACAATTTGAGAAGCAGCAACACTGACATGTTTTTTGAACATCTTAAGAAAAGGAAGCTGATATATTTTTTATCCTTCACTACAAACAGATAATTTGGGTTGTTGTTGTTTTTTCTTGTGACTCAGCTTTAATTCAAGCTTCTCCAGTTTCTATTTCATTTTGCTCGCAGCTACACAATTTTTTTCTTCTGTAAACAAAAATATAGCATTGGAGTTCCTAGACATTTAAATCCTGGTTGTGCCAGTATCCTGCATCTGAACTTGCTAACACATTGCACACTTGTTGCACAGTGTCCTTCACCATGTTTGAGTGAGGCACATTTCGAGCTCTACTGAAAATATAACCAATAAACCTAATTTCTAAATTTGTATAGACCTACTTTTCTTTTGAAACCACTGCAGTCACTTGCAGTCTACATCCTTATTACTTTAATTTAGTCTGGGATTATTGCTGTCTTCATCTCTCTGTTGAGCACATCCTCTTCGGGACAAATTACCCTCTCTAAAATCTGACATACAAATATAAATGTGTTCAAGCTGTGAAGGTTGTAATTTTGAAAGGTCATCAAACTCGACAGTCCAAGTGTTATTTGACACAAAAAAAAAAATCCTCCATCCATCCATCAATTAGCTATAGCTGCTTATCCTTTGAAGCTGACATTGGGTGAGAGTTGCGGTTACACGCTGGACAGGTCAGCACAAAAGAATGCTCCACTCATAACCAAATACAACATTTTGTACACAGCTTTCTCGAGGCTGAACTTATCCAATGGCGCAATCGCTGGTTCCTTCTTAATCACATCTTATAATAAACTCTACACTTGTAGGCTCCTTGTATTCGTGTATTTGTTGGCTTGATCAAGGATATGCAGTCTCCTGTTGCTTTGAGCTGGAAGTCTTATCTAGAAGAGGTGTAGAGGTCTACGTCTGATGCAATTTTATTGCTTAATATACTGACAGAACTAGCAATACCTGATGACCCCACTGCAACTAAAGTGTAACATTTAATTATTTTTCATACTGTCCTGAGCTTACACATACAACCTTTACTTCATCTATCTCGTCAAAATGTTCTGGTCCATGCCATGTTCACAGCCTCTTTTCCTTCTATTCATAAAATGGCTGCATGCAGCATACTTTGCCAGAGCCATGGAATTGGCTTCTCTTACATCGATCACACGTTTGGTGCAATTTCACGGCTTTCTTTATCTGTTTGTGCCCACAGGCGCCTCTCCCACTGTTTATGAAATACATCAACTTGGCTTTCAGTGGCTGTGTATGCATTATGAGTTATTATGACCTCGAAATCTTTCATCTGAAGCCATGTCCCATTAGCTGAACGTAATTTACTGCTCGATTCCAGAACCAGCAGGTACACTGGAAGAACAGCTAAGGATGTGGAGTGGCACATTACAAGATGAGGTTTGTTTGCCAGTAGAGTGTGCTTGTTCATAACTCACGTATGTTTTGGTTCAAGTATGTTCTCTCTTTCTTTATTTCTTGTTTTTTGTTCAGCTTTTTGTTTCTCTATTCATGAATCCCAACTTAATTGGCAGTTTGTTTGTTTTTAAACTGAAATGTCTTTGTTCTTCCGTTTTTTATAGATCATTTATCATAGAACATCAACACCATTGATGCCAATATCGTCCGTTCGGTGGTTCCACCACCGGCTGAAATGGTACAGACATTTATGATGCACAGAAGATAAATTCTAAGAACTTTGGTGATCCCCTGACTTTTTATCAAGGGCCACTATCTTGTCAAAGTTTTTACTTATCCCCTGAAATATCTCAACATCTACACGAGGGACTGGAACAACATTTTGATTGAACATTCATAGTTCCCACATGATGAATCTTATTAAACCCCATTCACACCCAGGGCTCAACCAGGGTTAAATCAAGGTTGAGTCTGTGTTTGAATGGGTTAATCCTAGTCTATCGACTCGGCTTCACAACCCAGGTCGCGAGGTGGGTCGGATCAGGATCGGACAAGGGTCGATTTCAATGTGAATTGCACACGACCAGGGTCGCCAACAGCCAAGCGGGACAAATGATGTGATTGGTTGGAAATAATAGTGGGGCAGTCCTGACAGGTCACCGCACACTTTGAAAAAACAACAACAACAACATGTTATCTCACTGTGCTTTACGCTGGGTTAATACAGGCAGCTTCGACAACAGCAGAGCGGAGCAGTTCAATTCATTCCCTATGAGAACAGTGCGCTGACAGTGAGTACCTGGAGTCAACTTTTGTGGAGCGGTAGCAGAGTTTTGCGTTACAACGTAAACGTATGAAAATAAGTTTAGTTTAATTCTCTCAGCACCATCGTTCTCACTCATTTGTGTTTCAGAATGTAATCACTTTGAAACAAACATAAAATAATATATATATATATATATATATATATATATATATATATATATATATATATATATACACCGTGCAATGACAAAGTGGAAGTAGCTACAAAACATTAGTTCTGCTGGTATACAGCTGAACTGGAGTATGTGATGTTAGCTATTAACTGTAAACCCCGCCCATTTCTAGCACTTAAGGTAATTGCTCAGTATGTGACCCAGGTCAAACCTGAATTGTCATGACCAGGGATACATGCATGTTGCCCTTCCAAAAGAAGGGTTGAACACTGGTCAGATAACCAGGGCCCAACCCTGGTCACTGGTGTGAAAGAGGTATTAATAACTTTGGTGAACCCCTGACCTTTCCTTTAGCGCCACCATGACGTTGACTTATTGAATGGATTGCGATGACATTTGAAACAGACATGCATAGATTAATTGTAATAACTTAGGTGATTCTAACGCTTTCATCTGGTCAAAATTTCAATTTGAAAAAGGAATGCGACTGTGTGTAGTTTCATCTATATTTGTATAAGCAACCAAATAAATGCTTCCTGTATTGATAGTTAACATGTTGTGTTATAGCCCTTGCTGGTTGGGATTTTGAATCACTTAACAATAACAAGTACAAGCTAGAGACCTAAAGATCTTGGGAAATGGTACCACACCAGCCGCAATGCCAAATCAGGCCAGGGGAATAAAGTGTGGGGAGGCAGGGAGGGCCATTGGCCCCTTCTTCCACTTTCTACCAACCAAATTCCGGCGTCCCTACTCGGACCTGACCCATCTTCGAACTCAGCCTTCATTTTGACCTCAAGAACACACCTGTTAAGTTTCGTGTCTGCATACTGCTCGGTTGTGATGCTATCGCAATGACAAAAACAGTACCTGTGTTGCTGTCGCGGCTGGTAAAAACTGATGAATTGCTTTTTGGTGGTGCATGCTGATAATCCATTATGACTGATCCATCTGGGGGGGGTCTGTGGTTAAACCTCAAGGGGCTCCAGAATTCTGAGCAGAGCCCAGCCACTTTCTGGTTACCTTACTTAATTAATTAACACTTTTGTCCCTGTAGTAGTCCATGCTCAAACTACCAATTTTGAATGTGTGCTCTCCCATCAGCAACCTTGATTATCAAAGCGATCAAAAAGAACATTCCGTGATTAATAATGAATGTCGAGAGAGACAGAGAGGGAGAGAGAGAGATCTCCCTAACTGTGATAGGCACTGCATATATTACTTAATTTCTCGATTGAATGTCAAAATATACTGTAGGTGTGTGAGAGGATTGTCTAAACATGTAGAATACTGTATATTGCAATATGTAACAATACATTTCTCTTGCATTATTACCAAGGCTTCTGTGATGGATGTTTTCTCTGTCTCTTTTCGATAAAAGAGTTATGGCTCCACAGCAGGCATCACACTGCTGTTTGCAAGGGATTGTGGTTGCCCACTTTAAGGCTCCATCGGTGCAATCTGGGACAAAGCTTTTTTGCTCAAGGGCACCTCGATAGTACTGTAGTGGTAGTAATCCCAAAGCCCTGTTTAATTGAAGTTCTGTTTTTGTCTGCATAAATCTGTTTTCCTTCCTAGGTTGTGGCATTATTCTAATGTCCACAGATATCAAGTCACATGGAAAGCGCCTTTAGCCAGACACAGAATTTCATGCTTACATGCACTCCTTGGTGCAAGAGGAAGAAAAAAAAATGATTCAGAGAGAGCACATGGCTTACATGGTTAATCTGTTTGAGATGTGGAATATGCAACAGTAAGTTGTAGATTTTGACATTATCTATTACGATTCCTGACCTATTCTGTGTAGAAACGCATACAGACATCAACTGATGCTTCCAGTACGCAATGACAGTATGCTTACAGCAGTAGTATGGTATACTATAATGTTCTCTGTAGAGCTTCAACTTGAAAGTTTTTTTCAGTTTTTTAATCATAACATTTCCAAATGTTGACATCCTTTTCATATTTTGCATGGAGACATTGCTTCTGTATGCACTCATGTGTCACTGTCACGATCCATTTGGATGTACTGACACTGACAGCACATCTAGCCTCCCCTGCTGACTTGAGTGCTTTATTGAGCTATGCTCAGTATGGGCTTTGGATCTAAAATGTGAAGCAAGTGTGCACAGTAAGCCAACCATGAGTGGCGTAAGCCGTCTTCCTCCAAGATCTCTGTCTCCCTTTATCTATCTCTGCCTCCCGCCTTTTTTTTTTTTTTTTTTTTTTTTTTTTTTTCTCTCTCTCTCTCAGTTGTGATGAGCCACTGCAGTGGGAAAAGGACTTTGATGCACTGGCTTGACAGCAGCTTGCCAAATTCCCTCTCCCCACGCAAAAAAGCACAGATCCTGCCTTCAAGCAGTAGGGCCCACTTATTTGTAATCTCATAGATTACTGTCCCCAGGCTTAAGTGTAATGAGCCACAAACATAAAAGAAACATGTTATTTTTCACTCATTTTCACTCACGTCATTGAGTCACGTTTATTATATTGCACACTGTAGCCAGGGCAGGCCCTAGACTTTTGGGGGCCCTAAACAGGATTTGGTTTGGGGGCCGGCCATCCACATTGTAACGTGTTGCCACTTCACATGCCAGTGAACCAACTTGTGTATGTAAATATTAGATTAAGCACTCATAGTCTACAAATATGCATGTAAAGACTAAACAGACGCCTATAACCAGCAATGTTATCTGGTTAATCAGTAAGTACAGTATTTATCTATTACCCCCTAACCCTATGGATGGTCCTTCTCAGTGCCTTTTGTTTGATCTGGTTAAACTTTGATGCATATTTTAGTGGTATGTTCTCCGCAAGTTAGGGTCCAGAGCATAGTGCAAACACAGAGCAGTGATGGAGGACTAGAGACACTATTCTCTGGACTTGTGACTCGACTTGTACTTGTGCACTGACGACTTGGGCTTAAACTTGGGCTTCGACTTAGACTCGAGGATTTATGAAATCGGACTCGAGCATTCATGAAATAGGACTCGGAAGTTGGATGAAGTTTCTGATAGGGCTGCAACTAATGATTATTTTGGTATTCGACTAAACCTGTTGATTTTATTTTTTCAATTAGTCGATAATGCAACGATTATTTTTGTCACACCCTCGATCTCTGCTTCCTTTGGGCGGGGCTCCTGTACTGTTCTCCAGTGCATGTTTTACCTCACATGCTCAAATCTGTACACCTGTGAATGTCACCTAGTTGTCCAGTCTCTGCTTAAAGGGGAACTATGCAATTTCTTTTTAGCTTAATTTACCTTAACTGAACAGCTTCGGAGTCATTGGAATGGTCATATGACTTTTTTTCAGGTTGAATGGTGGTCGTCTCGCTTCCGTCTAGCACCTGTCAGTGGAAAACCTACCCTTGCTACTTTTGGCCGGCGAGTCGTCAGGAAGTATTGCTGTGATATCAGGTCTCGCGATGTAATGAATTGCTTTAGGCACTGCATACATACACGGAACCGGCTAGCAAGAACAAGGTAGCGATGGAGTTTTTCACACTATCGTCAAGGCTGAGCCGGCAAAAAGGTTTTTACACAGCTTTGCCAAATATCTATTCCCGAAGCTGTAAGCGGAGCTCTATAGAGAATATAGCTTCCATTTAAGGTGCTCGTGCATCACTGTTGTAATGCCGTGAAATGGTAAGTGTCCTTTACAGTGTTTGCACTGCACTTGTTTGGCAGGTTTATTTTCGGTGAAATGTCCCCAAACTGCAGAAAGTCTCGGTCGCTGCTCCATCATTCACATACTTCAACACAGGTAAGAGTCATGCAGTCATGGCAGAAAATGAAAGCGATACTGCCCACAGCACTTCCTGTAGTGCACCGCGGTTACAAATGAACGACCAAAAATTATCTTAAGGGGAAAAGTGCTAAGATTGACATCTCCCCCCTCAAGAACATATCTGGAATGACACGTTGACAATGAAATTATACGTCGACAAATTTTTATAATCAACGTCATCAATTATGTTGACTAATCATTGCAGCCCTAGTTTCTGACTACTTTTATGTGTAATAGGGAGTGATGGAGTACTCGAGGTCCTGGACTCCGACTGGAGTTGCTATTTTTGGGACTCTAACTGTTACTCAAACACTGGAGACTCGAGACTTGACTCTGACTCAACAGTTGGTGACTCGACTACAACAATGCTTCAGAGGCAAAGCGCAGAGCGCAGGTATACGGCATCATCACTTCTGGCTCTTTATCTCATTGGTTGAGCTTTGAAAGGTCAGCGACTACGACGTCAAAGTTGAAATAATTTAAACTTTGAGCCCAGCAGTGCGCCCTACCAAGGGTAGCGCTTTTTCCTTGTCCCTTGTCTCCATTGCTCTCCCCATAGGAAAACAATTGCACTGCCAGCGCAGAGCGGTTTTACAGCAGATCATGTGCAGGCAGCTTTATGCGTCAGGCCAGCTCTGACTGTATAGCATGCAGACAGACTCACCGCAGGAGAGAAATAATCAGTGTTCTTTTCTTCTCCATTTTTTGTTTTAATCTTTTCTTTGAGATACATTGAATAAAACATGTTGGGGAGACAGAGAATCCATTTACTTCTGAAGACCTCAAATTATACAGGCCACTGCTGTATAATCAAACTGCATTTCTCAGATGGAGGTGCTGTACATTTAATTAGAAAGTGCTTTAATCTTAACAATTAAGCACAAAGTCTTCGACAGGGCAACAAAGGACAGACCAAGATGGAGTAAAAAGAGAGCAAATACTTTCCATAGAATGAAAATCACAGTAAGATAGAAAGTCTGCAGGGACACAAAGTAAGCTTAATGCAATGAAGAAAGAGAAAGGAAAGGGAAGAGTGGCATGCACATAAATTCTGTAATTAAATACTGTGACAGCAGCCTAAAATTGAGGGCCAAAGCACTGCTCAAAATATAATATTTTATTGATTATTGGGTTATCCTTGCATTGCAAGACATATACTGTATAGTAGAAATAAAATAATACTGATGATTATTTTCTAAGAGGCTGAGGCAGAAGCATCATCTGAGTAATTATACAGGGCATGATTCTTGGTGATGCAATACATTACTATCATTCCAATTTGAAACAGACATTTTTGTCTTCTCATGTCTCATGTCTCATGAGATTTGGGAAGGGTCTGAAAAGGTCTTGGTGTTCTGTATGTAATCCAAATGAATCCAAAACAGTTTTAGGCCCTTAGTGTGCTACAAACCATTCACACTCACTGCTGACTAATGAATCCTGCTGTCTGAGGTGGGAGGCAAAAGGAGAAGGGCAAATAAACTTGTTGGGCCATTTTTGAGGGATTACCTGCAGGATGTTGAAGGTACATAAAGCTGCTGCTACCTATACATTGTCTCTCAGTGCTGTTGGTCACGCCAAGTGTACACAATATTGGACCAGGAAAATAATTTAGACCACTAATGACCACATTTGCATCCCAATTGTAATGGACATTCATTATTCCCAGAAAATAAATCTAAAAGATTTTGGTTATCCCCTAATATTGCCTTTAGACCCATCCTCTGGTCAATTTGTCAACTTCCTCTGGTTCAATATTTTGTCTCTATTTTATTTTCTCATTTTCTCTTTTTCCATTAAATCCTGCATTTTTTGCTGTTCATCCTTTCCTCTTCTTTACTCTTTGCCTCCTGCCATTCTTCCACTCCTTACATCCTTGTCATCTCGCATTTTCCTTTCTCTATATTTTTGTCATTAATTCCTTACTTTTGGAGTTTTCTATTGTACTTTTACCCTGCTATTATGATTGCTGTACATTCTCATTGTTTCATTTATTGTTTGCTTGCTTGTCTTTCTGCGTGTTAGAGCAAGAAGAACCATCAGAGCCAAGTAAAATCTTAGCCTTTGAGAGAGTGCAAGTGTCATCCCTCCAGGTTGGCTTCTCCCCTCAGCCATCAAATGATCATTACTTCAGCCTCAAACATTGTTTGCCCGTGGCAAACACCTGCATCAACTGCCTTAAATTGCCACTGCCTGACACATATCACTGATTCTTGGGAATTGGATAAAACAGGTTTTAATTTTGAAAATAAAAAGTTAGTTAAATTACAAAATCTGAAGGTATATCATTACAGACCAAAGTGTTGGCTGTTCAGCAATGTACTGGTGCAACCTCCTCATTTTGTATTTTTTTCATAAAATAGACGTTTTTCCAGTTATTACTTTGTTTTTGTCAACACCATCAGACACAATAAAAAGCATATTATGTTTTATTTATTTGGTCTAATATGAATTTAGAGTTTTTAAATCATTATCTGACATTTGTAGTACACAGATATGCTGTTAAATGTTGAATATTCACTTTTGTTCATTTTTTATACTGTTTTTATACTGTTTCACGAGTACTCCGTTAAAAGATCATACAACGTTTACTTTAAGCCTAAATAGAAAAAAGTTATGTTTTTTTAATTAACAAACATATTTGTATTAAAAGAGACTTTTACTTTAATAACTCAACAGCACTGAAGAAACATATTGTAAGCATATTCATTTAAAACAAATAAAACTCCCTCTGACTGTGGTGACTTTAAAACTGACGGTGGTGACACTAATCTGGTGACAGTGGCCTCATAACAACATACAATTCCAAAATGTATACCACACAAGATGGCTTCTTGCTTAACAACTTCATTTAACTATTGGGTCCAAAAAATAACAATCCTGAGCATGCATATCATGTGAAAGAGTAGGTTTTTGTCACCACCATCACCACCGTCAGGTTTTTTGTGACGTGCAGTCTGACGGTGGTGACAAAAACCTCCAAATAGTCCTTAACGGAGGCTAGAATATAATTGTTGATCACAATAAATACGGGCTCATGGCCTTGAGGCTGCGGCCGAACCACAGCTGTGAGGATATCCACGAAAACCTGACGGTGGTGACGTCCGACGGTGGTGACAAAAACCTACTCTTTCACATGATATGCATGAGTTGTTCACATTAGCCATCTTGTTTCACCTCTATTGCTAGCTACTTCAGACCTCTTCTTAAAAAGTATACATTTATGTCATAATCTAATCTAATATTTTTTATACAAAAGAGAAGCCAAACACCCCCCCAGAAGCTTTTTTCACCTGGGTCTAACATTGGGCGAGTTAGCGTAGAGTAGCGTACTTACAAACTTTCCAATCCATCGTTTTATGAGAGCATAACCTATATATACTAGTGTAGACCTTTGGCATCATTTCAGGCATTATTAGTGGGGTCATTTAAGAGATACAAACGTGGGTCCATTAGCCCCGCGCTAAGCTACTCAGCGGCTAACGCTACTCTACGCTAACTCGCCCAGTGTTAGACCCAGGTGAAAAAAGCTTCTGGGGGTTCGTCGTTGTTTGAACACTCACTTTAAGCATGCAGTAGAGCTGAAGGTTTGAAAATGGGGTCCTCGTGAATGTAGTCGACCTTTTAGTTGCCTGACTTTATTGCTTTTTATAAATATCTGACGGTGGTGACGAATATGTGGGACACATTTTGAGCAACCACAAAATAATAGTAAATATTGTTAAAAACTCACTGTAGTTTTTAAAACATATTACAATGTAATATTTCATGTGGTAAAGATATTATTTAATTCAATTATTACTTTATGTTTTTTTAATCAAGTTGAAATGATTATCTCCTATCCGAGGACAACTGATTTTGTAGGCAATGGGCCAGCAAATAATCATTAAATTAATAAAAATTAAAACTTAAACTATAAAAGAACCTTACATATGGAAAGGACCCCTTGATTGTAACCTTGATTCTTGTTATTCATGAAAATGTTATTAATTTCCAACAGAATTGGCACTTTTCTTAGTGGGACATGTTTTTGCCAGAATCAGTGATATGAGGATTTCAGGGAAAGTACAGACTTTGTAAAAGGTAACACACATGGTATGGGTAGAGAATAACTGGGGAAAATTATGTTCCAGGTTGTTGAGGATGTATCAATTAAACAGGTTTAGGATGCACTGTGAACATCTTTTTCTGTTTTTCTTCTCTTTCCTTTGTTTATTTATCAGTGCAATAACTAAAAAAAAAACAGTGGACAATTAGTGCAATAAAACATTACAAGAACACATAGGACATTTGGAACGTGACATAAGACAAGTACAGTACAATTTTAAGATTCAGATTTATCGCATTGCCATTGACCTTCCTCCCCAGCACTGCGGAGGAGGGTCTGGCTATTCGACATAGCATTCTGGGATGGGAGAAAAATGTGCTCTGGCATATCGTTAACCAAACCAATCATAATCGTCTTGGGTGGCGCTAAGGGGAAACAACGGGAAAAGGACGCCTCAAAAGCCGGGAAACACACGCCGGAGACGGGGAAACAAAACACCATAGACCGGGGAAACAAAAGAAAAACAACGGGGAAAGGACGCCTCAAAAGCCGGTGTTGTTTAATTGGTATACAGATACAATAAGATGGCCATATACCTCACCGGGAAACACACGCGGGACACGGGGAAACAAAACGCCACACGCAGGGCGCGAACCCGAGTCTCCTGAGTGAAAGTCCGGTGTTTTACCCATCCACCGTCCTTACCCAGCAATTTCCCCTTACATACCACTCACTAAGTCTCATCCAACTGCGGCTCTCCCCAGTATGTTACACAAATACGCCGAATGGTGCCTTATTCGTCGCATCAGACGCTGAAGGACACTGACCAAACGTACTTATTTTACGAGTTCGGAATGAGAACAGGTTGGAATCAGCTAGACCCAGTTGGACGGGCCATGCTGTTGCAGGCAGCGTCTTACGCACCAACGTTGTATTCTGATGTTGCATGATCGTAGGCCTCACTAACAATGTCAGTCAAGACCTCATCAGACGTTCCTGTAAATATTGGTGGTCCAATTTCAAGTTGCTTTCTGTGCCTGTACAATGTCCTCCTGCTGATTCCAAAGCATACAGCTATTTTATGCCGACTCATTTCAAGGAATAAACAGAGGGTAATTTACACATGTTGTAGATTGGACCAGGATGAAGAGTTCTTGATTGTTTGAGGTACTCTTGAATTAAACATAGCCCTTCATCTCATTTCCACTGATCTTGAGTTTTCATATGGATTTAGCTCCAATTTAGCTAGCAGCGCTCTGAGCAGGTACAGGCTTTGTTTTCAAGGCTGTAAGTTAATCAGGGAATGAGGATTTAAACTGTCTGTGTGTGATCAAACTAAATTCCTTTTCAATAATAATAATAATTGTGATACATCAGATTAATATAGCAAATTTTGAAGCCCTTAAAGACGCGTACGTAGTAGGATAAAAATTAAAACAAGCAGTAAACATTTTAATAAATACAATAAAAATAAGATTGCAAGACAGATAAAAGGCACGTCTAAAGAGTTGGGGTTTTGAGGGGCTTTCTGAAGGATGTTGACAGTGTGGGGGCATTTTTGATGTGGTTAGGGAGTGAGTTCCACAAAGAGGGGGCGGCAACTGAGAACTAATTATACTCCCTCACACACAATTCCCTCTCACATGAACCATCATAATTTCTCAAACACACAATCATTGTCCCTCACTTAGATGATCCTACTCTGTATGTGAAAAGAAAATGGTTGTGTTTGACATCGTCATTCCTTCTCAGACAAGCTCATTTGGTCTTACGTGCATCATCATACAGTTTCACGCACACATCATTATACTAGTTCACATGCCCAACCATTGTCTCTCACTTGCCCAGACGATAATGTGTGTTAAGAGTACAATTGTGCATGTTTAGTGTCTGTGCGATATTGTTATAGAGTGTGTGTGAGAAAGTGTGAATTCCAGCCTATGTGGCCTGTCACACTTTTGCCTCCGTTACATAATCCTTGGTGGGAAAACATGTATTTCTGTTTTTGTTGCATTTGCATTCAAAGAAGAATAATCAAGGAGCTTAAAAAGAAACAAAGACAGAAACAAACATCAATAAGAACAAAGTTGTATTCATTTGTAGTTGGATTAATGACATGAAACAAAAGTCGTAGCTATGAAATTCAGTAATCAGTATCAATACAAAATACATTTTAAAATGTAATAATTATATTTATTTGGTATACGGCTTTATTCCTTGTGTCTTTAGAAGATGACAGAGCATTTTCTTAACTCAGTCACTGAGCTAAATAGGGTCACTGGAAAGGTAAGATCTGGAGCACACGGTTATAGTAGGAGCTTTTTCCTGTGCTCCAGGGGCCTCATTTATAAACGTGGTCTACGCACAAAAGAAGACGTACACCGCTCTCTATGCAAGAATTGGGATTTATAAAAAGCAAACTTGATGGGAAAATGTGCGGTCCTCCACAGACACTCTGACCTAGGCGTATGCACAGAAACGGGTAAAATGAGAAACGGCGACACCGACGGGAGATGGATGAAATACGTGAAACTGAGACCATTGTGTAAACAAATTGAAATATTGCCTCTCATTGATGATATAAAGAAATCGCAAAGCCATTTTTACAATGAATATCCTACACAAACACCTGTTTGATCGATCTGCGGTGAAAATCAGACAAAATAAAACAAGATACTATCATAATTTGTAATTAATGATAATAATAATAAATAATACATTTTATTTATATAGCGCTTTTCATGGTACTCACAGATACTTTACAGTAAAAACCAGCACACATATATCACATTAAAACAGATAAGCAATAAAACCAACACATAAAATCAGCATATTAGAAGCAATAAAAAACAATGAAACCAGTAACTATCAGGTGAGAAATGTAAGACTATTGTGTGTGGAAAGCTAATCTGAAGAAGTGTTTTTTAATTTTCAGAAAATAATCACACTACAACAAATAATACAGGTGTAAATCAGAACTGTCACAGTAAGGCTCATCATCAATAAAATAAAAATAAACATGACAGGGCTGTAACAAGCGATATTTGGCACAGTAGGTCAGCATAAGTCATCCTTAAGAATCACCGGTGGTCCAAATGTTAACTTATCCCGAAGTTATCCTGAAGAGAAAAGCACTTCAAATAAAACGAAGCAAAGACAAACAGACATATACTAAATACATAGCAATACAGAGAGCATGCCTCCAATGCTTTCCTCCCCTCTAAGAACACCATAAAGGATCTCCACATATTGTCAAAGACGAGATATTTACCCTTTAACGTAAAAGTGAGTTTTTTCAGTGCAAGACAGTCTGACAGTCCTGCAAGCCAGACATTAACACCTGGTTTGATAGTGGATTTCCAAGATTTGGCTATTTGGTATATTTAGCTTGTAAGATGCAGAAAGTAATCATAGATTTATTTGCCTTGCTGAAATTATGATTTACGGGAAAAATGCCAAAGATACACAGTTTGGCATCTAATAATAGCTTTATACCTGTGACATGTAAAATCATATCCATCACTTCCCTCCAAAAAGCCTGGATGTGTGGGAAGTCTCATAGGCAGTGATATAATGTACCCTTTCTACCACATTTGTAGCATGTGTCAGGATTATTGGGGCTGAATTTATTTAGCTGAGTTGGTGTTACATATGTTCTCATTATCAACTTGTATTGAAGTAATTTAAAATGGGTATTTATTGTTTGTGTTTGAGATTTTAAGCAAATCTTCTGCCATTCCTAAATTGAGATTACAAAGTTTAAATCCTCACACCATTCCAATCTCTTACTCGCAGAGAAAACCTTTGATCCATCCATGATTATTGCATAAAAACTTGACGTCAATCCCCTCTTAAGGTGTTGATTTGTCGCTATTTGTTCTATACAGCTAAGAGTAGGTAGAGATAAATATTTCTGTATCTTAAATATATAGCTTCTTATCTGCAGGTATTTAAAAAAATGTTTTGGTTGGATGTCATACTTTTGCCTCAAATCTTCAAACGACATGAGAATGTTATTGTTAAATAAATCAGCAATTTTACTTAGGCCTTTGTTTGCCCAAATTTTGAAGCCCATATCTTGTTTGCCAGGCGTAAAAGCGCTGTTACCCCAGATTGGTGTAAATTGAGATAACACAGGTATCTCACCAGTATGTTTATGAACCTCATACCATACCATAATCAAGTTTTTAACAAAGGGATTATGTGTTAATGTCTTTAATCCTTTTAATTTAGCTGAATATAAATATGAATGGAGTGGTAGAGGGGATTTCATGCCATGTTGGGCAGCCCAATAATACCATTGGAGGTTTGTGAGTTTCAAGCCTCCTCTATCATAGGGGAGATAAAGCAAAGATAAGCGAAGTCTAGCCCGTCTGTTGTTCCAAATGAAATTACAGAACATGCTTTTCTTTGAAAAAAAATGAATAGGAGCACCAAGAGGAATGGAATGAAAGAGGTAAATTTCGGAAGAACATTCATTTTAAGTATATTGATACGCCCTATCATGGAAATTGGTAACATGGACCATCTATTAATAGATTCAGAAACCGACTCTGGATTATAATTTGCCTCTACTAAATCATTAATTTTAGGGGTAATTCTAATACCAAGATAAATGAGGCTATCTCTTACTATTTTGAATGGTGTTTGAACTGGGGGATTTACTCTTTCAGAATGCTTAAGGAAAAGAATAGCAGATTTGCCTTCAATAATTTTGTAACCGGAAAGCTTACTAAAAGAAGTAATGGTATTAAAGTGATGTAGTGACTGTTCTAAGTGGGATAAAAAAAATCACAATATCATCCGCAAATAAGCCTATTTTGTTGTCAATCTCATTTATTTTAATGCCGGTAATATTCTGATTACTCCTAATGGCAATAGCCAAGGGCTCAATTGCCATCACAAACAGAAGAGGTGAAAGGGGACAACCTTGGCTAAAGTTTGAAAGCTTCGGATATAATATCGTTAGTTAACTGATGCGACCGAGTTATTATACAAAACTTTAATCCAATTAGAAAAATAATTACCAAACCCAAAACGTGCAAGTACTTCGTGGAGATATCGATGCTCAACTCGATCTAACGCTTTCTCTGCGTCCAACGAGAGCACTGCTGTATCAGGATGTTCTGTCTTCGCATAAATAATATTGAGAACCCCGTGGACACAGTGGAAAGCGTGACGTCCCCTAACAAATCCATTTTGGTCTGGATCAGAAAGAGAAGGCAGGTATCTTTCAAGCCTTCGTGCCAATATTTTAGCAATTATTTTAGCATCAGAATAAATCAATGAAATTGGTCAATATGAATCACATTTTGTTGCTGATTTTTCAGGTTTCAGTATCAGAATTATAAGTGCATTACGCAAGGATGGTGGAAGTTTGCTGGAATTAAAGCTTTCTACAAACATATCTAACAGTGGTGATAAAAGCTTATTCTTAAAAAATGTATAGAGGTCAATAGGCAGCCCATCCGGGACAGGGGCCTTTCTCCCTTTCATTTTGTCAGTTGCTTCAGAAATTTCGGCTGATGTGATAGGGGAATCTAAATCAGCTTTAGCTTCTTCACTAAGTAAGGGGAGCATTAACTGATCAAAAAAATCTTATCTTATCTTAGATTCAATAGTAACTAAGTACTCCGATGAGTATAGCTGTGTGTAATATGATTTAAAAAGTGTATTAATTATTTGAGGGTCCGATGATTTGTCTCCATTAGCAGTCACAATCTCTGTGATAGTTTGTTCATTTTGTTGTGTTTTTAAGCGCCATGTAAGTAATTTCCCTGCCTTCTCTCCCTGATCATAATAGGTCTGCTTCAGTCTAATTAAGCCTACCAAGGCTTTATTGTTAGATAACCTGTTATACTTTGCTTTTAGAATTGCTAATTTTCTTTGTTTTTCTCTATTGTTATCACCAGTTATTTCCAAATCAAGTTCCTTTATATCCCTTTCCAGCTTCAAAATCTCTAAATATTGTTTATTTGTTTTATTTCTTGTATATCCCATCATTTGACCCCTAATAAAAGCTTTGAAAGCTTCCCATCTTATTAAGGCAGATGTTTCTGTTGTGTTCAACTGAAAATAGTAATCAATATTTTGCCCAACCTAATCAAGGAATTTTGGATTTTTGTAACCACTGCGGCTTTAGGCGCCAAAGGGTTTTTCTTTGGACAGCAGATGAAGCTGAGTAATTAAGCAGAAGTAAAGCATGGTTGGAAATTAGAATACTCTTGTAAATACAACCACTAACATTAGGAGCAAGCGATTTGGACATAAGAAAGTAATCAGTGCGACTATAAGTTTTATGTGTAGCTGAATGACAGGAGAACTCTTTCTTTGCAGGGTTTTCTGCTCTCCAAATATCAATTAGGTTAAGCCCCTGCATAAACTGGTGAATTATTTTCCTGCCCCTTGCATGAGTTAGATATATGCCTGAAGAGCGGTCAAGTTTTAGGTCAAGGGTGCAGTTAAAATCACCCCCAATTATTATGGCCCCTGTAGAGAAGAAATTAGTAAAAATACATTATTATAAAAGTTTGGGTCGTCATCATTAGGACCATATAAATTCACAAGGATCAAGTTTTGGTCTAATTAAAGAAGTGTGTTTTGGTTAGTGTTTTAAATGTGTCCAGGTCAGTACAGTCATGGATGTATGGGTAGGGAGTTCCAGAGGGAGGGGGCTGCAATGGTGAAAGCTCTGGTTATGGAGGGCTTTGTAGGTGAGGAGGAGGACTTTAAACTGGATGTGTTGGGAAACAGGGAGCCAGTGGAGGTTCTGAAGGATGGGAGTGATGTGATCACAGGAATGGGTGTGGGTAAGGAGACGGGCAGCAGAGTTTTGGATGTATTGGAGTTTATTTAAGGCTTTTGCAGGTGAACCATAGAGGATTCTGTTGCAGTAGTCAATTCTGGAAGTGATGAAGGCGTGAATCAAAGTTTCAGCAGCAGATGAGGTGAGTGATGGGAGACGGGCAATGTTTTTGAGGTGAAAGAAGGCAGTTCTGGTTATTTGGTTGATGTGGTTTTCAAAAGTGAGGTTGCTGTCGAAGATGACTCCTAGGTTATGGATGTGTGGGGATAGAGACAGGGTGGAGTTGTGGACAGTGAGAGCGAAGTTATGGGTGTTCTTTGTGAGGGATTTCGGGCTGATTAGCATCAAGTCGGATTTATTGTAGTTGAGTTGGAGGAAGTTGGTTTGCATCCAGGTTTGAATATCGGTGAGGCAGTTGGTCAGGGTGGAGGATATAGCTGTAGTGATGGATTTGGTAGAGACGTAGATCTGGACATCATCGGCGTAGCAGTGGAAGTGAAGACCATGCTTTGCATATGATATTTCCGAGTGGCAGGATGTAAAGGATGAAAAGGAGAGGACCAAGCACCGAACCTTGGGGGACGCCTTGTGACAGAGGAGCAATGGAGGAGGTGCAGTTGTTGATCTGGATGAACTGTTGTCTGTTGGTGAGATAGGAACAGAGCCAGGGGAGTGCACTGCCACTGATGTTGCAGTATGTTTCTAGTCGGGACAGGAGAATGGAATGGTTGATGGTGTCGAAGGCTGCAGTGAGGTCAAGCATGATAAGAATGGTGAGGTGGCCTGAGTCAGAGGAGAGAAGGAGGTCATTGGTGACTTTGAGGAGGGCTCTTTCAGTGCTGTGTTGTGAGCGGAATACAGATTGAAATGGTTCAAACAGGTTATTGGAGGAGAGGTGGGTTTTGATTTGGGCAGTGACAGCACTTTCCAGGATTGTTGATAGGAAGGGGAGGTTGGATATGGGTCGGAAGTTGGACATGGTGTCTGGGTTTAAACCAGGTTTCTTGAGGATGGGGGTGAGATGCAAGCTTGTTGTGTTGTGGGGACTGATCCGGAACTGAGAGAGGAATTGATGATTGTAGTGTTGAGCAGGGCGATGGATGGTAGACAGGTCTTAATGAAAGCTGATGGGATGGGATCAAGGCTGCAGGTGGAGCTGTTCATTAGGGATCGACCGATATGGATTATTTAGTGCCGATGCCGATACCGATTTTTTTTCATCAGCCTTAGCCAATGACCAATACGGCTGCCGATTTTCTTGAGCCGATATTTGGAGCCGATACTGCTTTTGCTCCCTCAATTTACATCATAAAAATGTAAATCCTGCCACACTGGATTTGTTTTCTGAATCTGCTCTGCCATTTCTTTAAAAATAATAAACAAAAACACACATCAGTGTCACTTCTGCAATCATCTTACATTCATATGACCCACCGATGCCGATGTCGATACACGTAAAATCGCAAATATCGGCCCAATATATCGGCCGGCCGATAAAATCTCTATCACTACTGTTCATACCTGTGGTGAAATGTGAAAGCTCCACGGAAGACAGCAGAGAGAAGTGAGAGAGTGACTGAGAGGGTGGAGGGGGGGAGGCAGGTGTGGTGGTTGAAAGAGCTGGGGAGGTGGTCAAGTTGTTGTAGATGGTGTTGATTTTGGATTGAAAAAATTAGAGAAAAGAGTTGCATTTGTCCACTGTGAAAGTTGTAGAAATGTTGTCTCAGGGGGGTTAAGAAGTTTGTTTATTGTAGAGAAGAGAGTCTTAGTTGTTGTTGTTGTTGTTGTTGGAGCCGGAGTGTATGAGCAGTGAGTGGTAGTAGGACAGGGCAGTGTTTAGGGCATTTTTGTATTGGTGAAAAGATAAGATAATTTTGCACAAAAAAAAAAATCATACGTTCTGTAATTATATTGGCATGTTATGGAATTTATTCTCATGAACAATACGATAAACAGGATGAATACTGTTTACACTAATGCTGTTTTTGATGCTTCTGTCTGGCGGAGCACGTCGTTTTAATATGTTCATCATATACAGTCTCATAGTGTTTTATACAGTGTTCATTGTTAGGGTTTTAGATAATTTTATTTATGTTTTAAATGTTTGGTTTTATTGTAGGTCTAAAGCATGTTTTAACCATTGTCAAAGGTGTAATAGAAATAAAGTTTTACTAATTACATGCTCCTTGCGCAGAACTATTGGTCATTTACAATTAAATAAATTTCAACACACTTAGATTTTTAGATACAACCAAATTGATGGGTATAAAAAGGCATGTCATGCGTAATGACGCACAATGGCTGGCTTTCCACTGTTGAAAGATGTGGCAAATGGATACCGACAGCAAGAAGACTTGCTGGCAAATGAGGACGAGTGGCCTCAGAGCCGGTTCCGACTTCATGAGGGGGAAATGTCAAATCTGTATAAATTTCAAACCCTAGAAAATAATTATGTACAAGTAGGCTACTTACAGTTTTTTTCGATTGCTAAATGACAGTGGGCACAACTGGAGTCACATGTGCAAAACTCAAACTGCATTACCAACAGTCACCTGAGCTAAACAGTTCACATCACCTGCAAACCTCATTCAAAGCAACACAACTCTTAACACACATCTCAAAACAGGCTCAGTGCAGCCAAACACTACGCATAAGCCTCACTGAGACAACACACACTGTCACTCAGAACACACTAAGAGTAAAAACACTAGCATCCAACACCAATACAGAAATTACAAATTTTCTCATCTTTACAGTTTGAACAATTTCAGTGACTTGACACTACTCAATATTTTATTTAAGGAAAAGATATAGATTGTATAATATACCAATTTTTACGTAAGGTAAACAAGAAGGAATGAAAATCAGCAGTTTTCTTCAATATAGTATTTTGTTTCTAGTAATTTATGGAATTATTGGGGAAAAAAACTAAAGGTACATACGTAACAGGATTAGTCACACAGAATAGTGTGACTAATCCTGCCTCTTTCCAGCATCATGTGGCAAGTTTTCGTCATCACATTGGATGTCTGCATTATCTCTAAATACAAATGAATGTGGTGTTTCCATTGCTTTCACCTCCTTTACTTTCTGGAAAACAGTAAGAACGCAGTTTTACTATTGTAAAGATATAGTGTTTTTCACTTCTTTTTTTTATAACTGTGTATGTAACCGCAGACATCTTACCTGGACATGTTGGTATCTTTGCTCCTTTACCCGTTTATCTCAAACGGTACAGCGTATAATTGTTTCATTCTTATTTGGTGTTTGTATACATAAAAAGGCTTTCTGAGCTTTCTCTATATAAATACCATATATGTTCACTAACTAGTCTAAAACAAGACACCTGCTTAGGCTTTCAGATAAAATTCCAATCAGCAGTGTTTGATAGGCACCAGACTGAAATCTATTCTGTTTTGAATGTGTGGTTAACAGTTGTGACAGCAGTGTGTTAGCATTTGAACAAAGTGCTGTAAATCCACAGTGTTGTGCATGTTGTGGTCAAAGTCATGGGATAAGTGTGTAGAGTTTTGAAAACTGTGTTCAAGCAATGAAAAACCAACTAGAGTTTGGTCCACATGAACTGCTGCTGTGCAGACTGCAGTTAGAGTTTTGCCCATGTGACTCCAGTTGTGCCCATTTAGCAATCGAAAAAAACTGTAAATTAAATAAAACATTTTATTTAAATTATCAGTCATATTTAATACAATTTATTGGATCATAATATAATCCAATAAAATAAGATACATTACACTGCATAATGAGCACTTTTACTTTTGGTACTTTAAGTATATTTTGATATTACTTTTGTACTACAGTTTTTCACGATCGCTATGACAATTTTTTCAATACTTTTAACAACTTTCCTAAACTGTTAACGCACCAACACACCTACAACACACGATTGGCAAAACAGTTAATTTCATGTTCAAAATCACACATTGTAAACTAAACCTCTCAACATACATAATAATTTACAAAAACAATAATTCTAACACAATACACTATGTTTACCAAAACAATGCAATCATGTCTCAAAATCAAATAATTCTTGCAAAACACTAACAGATGTTCTCTCCCAACAGGAACATTTAGTCAATCATAGCACAATGTCATACAAAACACTAACATCCTATGGAATTACAGAAACTGCATTGTTTTATATGTGTCAGTCAGGTCTGCCCTTATAGAATAGACAATAGTGATTGTATTGATCATAGATTGTGTTTTGCACTGCAGTTTCTCTTGAAGCCTCTCTACATTTTTGTTTTGTTGGGTTTAGTAAATTTTTTTCAAAGAATTTTTTTTTGGTATTTTTTATTTGATTGCACTTGGCGAGTTAAAGAAAAAAGGGAAAGACATTCAGTAAATCGCACAAAAGTCGGATTTGAACCCTGGATCTCGCGTTGAGGAATAAACCTCCAAGTATATGTGTGCCTGCTCTACCCACTGAGCCAACCCGGCCACCATTTTGTTTCTTTTGCTGCAGAGATTCAATACAAAAAATGATTGACCCATCTCAGAGTAGCTTTATAGAATGTGGGGTTTTTGAAAAAAAGGAGACAGAGACAGAATTGTCCTGGTACTCCTCTTCCTCTCCCTCGTGAAGGCATTTTTCTTATTTTCTGTGTTCATCTACAGTATATTGATCAAATAGGTCCTCTTTTACTGTACTACCATATGATCATGCGATTGAAAGAACCTCAACACGGGTTTGTGTAACACTGGAGTTAATCGACTGTGTCTAGTTAGGCATAATCTTCATCTGAATGTATAATAATGCATGTATAAAATGCAAAAGAGGGGGGATATATTTGTGTTTCAATTTACAATATGATCAACTGTTCAATTTGTCTTTAGCCTTTAAGTTAGGTTTAGAACATGATGTTATCTGTTCTGAAATACAGTGTGAAAGCATTTGTAAATTTGGCAGTAAAGATCCATTGTTTTGCTTTTGGTGGAACTTGTGTGTAAAAGAAGTTCAAGCATTTTAAATTTGTGTTAACTGTATGCATTTTGTGTCAAAGCAACAAGAAATGTGTTACTTGTATAGCCTACACAGACAGATGTTGTGCTAACTGTGTTAAGAGTTTAGGAAAGTTGTTAAAAGTATTTAAAAAAGTGTCATAGCGATCGCAAAAAACTGTATTACTTTAGGAAGATGTTGAATGCAGGACTTGTAAGTGACAAGTAATTTATAACTCTACAACACAGTTTTTTCTACTTTTACTACAATACATGATCTGAGTAAGTCTTCCACCTCTGGAAATCACCAACAACAGTCGTGCACACTGAAAACACACAGCTCAGTTCAGCGCTTACTTGCAGCTCTGCTACAGTAGAAGATAACCTTTAACATTACCTGCCGGTCACATCGTCTCTAAACAGTCCGCTCACAGTGAAGTCCTGCACAGATCAACAGATGTTAGAGTCCAGCGGCTCTTCGCTCTGTTTGTTATAAGACGCACACCGAGCAGATCAATGCGCTCAAAGATCCAATCTTTCCAGATGTTACCGCTCTGTGTTTAAGCAGTTAGCCCAGGGTGACCATATTTTGATTTCCAAAAAAGAGGACACTCGGCCCGGCCTCGAGACAAATTCAGACAGGCTTCTCAGAGGTTAATGAACATGCTTTATTATGCCTCAATGGTGCAAAAATAACTTCTGTAATAAAATAAAATCTGTAACAAAATAATAGCGCTCTTTTAAAATAAATAAATAATATGAAATAATGTTCTAAATATGACCTCTTCTGTTTTAGAAAATCCAGCTTCAAGAAAATATCTCTTAATACCTTTTCAATGTAATTAGATAAATAATAAAGACACTGAAACATATGTGCCAGCTTTGCACGCGGTGCACTCCGCCTCCCACTTGTCTGGTCCCGACCGGGACAGTACGTGGAACATTTTTTTTGCAGTTCAACTGTGAAGCAGGAAACGCTTCGTCGCAGAGCCGCTCACAAGGCAGCCTCTCAGGAATTACGTCACACAACAAAGTATCGTAGTATTGTGTGCAAAGCGCCAGTCAATTTAAGTACACGCTTAATGGTCCGAAGAAAAACAGTGAAAACCGGACATTTCCATGAATTTATAACCCCGGATAGTAGGTAAGAAGTGGACATGTCCGGGCAAAAGAGGACGTTTGGTCACCCTAAGTTAGCCTGTTAGCTTGACACACTCGACACACAGCGACACATTCTGCACATCCTCCGCTCAGTTTAACCGCTAACCCCCCGGTACCGGTCAGAGAGGTGTGTTTACTTTGTGTCTCAGTCCTCCGGTGCATCCAGCGACGGGCTCCGGTCCGTTTTTAACTAGCCTACATTAGTAACAGTTAATTTTGTTACGGTATGAACTTAATCCTAGGAAAGGCAAAAAAATATTAGACCTTTGTAACAAAATCCAAGACTTTGTATACCAAATTCAAGGCTTTATTAATAATAATATAAATAAATAATATTTCTCTAAAGTTGACAGGTAGGCTACATAAATTAATTCATTTCACAATTTCACCTTTCTACATCAAACCTGTTAACCTTTGCAAGCACCGTCCTTCCTTGGGGAAACCAACCAAACTAAACGGGAATGAGAGAGGAATAACACTTACATTTGATGCTTTCGTTTTGCTATCAGTATATCCCTGTTTGACATTTAAGAGGAAGTAACCCGACCCTGTGATTGGTCGAAGTCTTCTTCTTTAGTTTTTTTTTTCCAGCATGCTCGTGGCTGCTACGCTGTTTTAGCCTACTACCATCAAGTGATAGACTGAGACGGCTACTGCACGTCAACGAGTGAACTCAAAGCAGTCACCTGATTTTTGCGTAGTTTAAAGTGACAAATCATATCACCGTATTTTGATGTCAAAATGCATATCTACTACGCAAAATGCGTACAGGTTGGCAGGTCTGCATAGGATTTGAGTACGGACAAAAATATTCTGATTTATAAAACTCTTCCTCGTTTGCCAGCAAGTCTTCTTGCTGTCGGTCTCTATTTGCCACATCTTCCAACATTGCTAATCCAGCCATTGTGGGTCATTACGCATGACATGCCTTTACCCATTCATTGGATTGTATCTAAAAAGCTAAAGGTGTCGGAATTAATCTAATTGTAAATGACAAATAGTTCTTTGCAAGGAGCATGTAATTAGTAAAACGTTCTATTGCACCTTTCACAATGGTTAAAACATGCTTTAGACCTACAATAAAAAAACATTTAAAACATACATAAAAAGACACAAACTGTTGGAACCATCAGGACCAAAACCAAACGCCACAAGAACATTTTCTTCCTGACTGCAGCCATGAACAACTCCCAGAACCCTACTGACAAAATTTATTTCCCCCCCTCCCCAGACATCTGTCTCTATATGTTGCATTAATGCACATCTTGGACTATTATCCATACTGTGAACTTTTGCACATCCCCTGTTAATATATTTTTGCACATCCTGCACTAAACTGTACAGCTTTCCAATTCTAATTTTACATATTTGGTTATAGTATTTGTATGTTATGTTAGTATTTGTATTGTATGTTAATAGTATTTATTTTAATATTTTATTGACATTTATGTTCTTGACTGTTGCATTACCTTGCTTTACTTTCTATTTCTTTTTGATATGTTTATTGCAGGCACCAAGGCAAAGTCCTTCTACATGAAAACCTACTTGGCAATAAATCCCATGATGGTGGAGCCAACCATTTAAACATGCTGTGAAATCAAATGCTTCATAGCAACGCTGTCCAGACCCCAGACCCAAGGCTCAGTTGGTAGGACTGACGTTAATAGATGGCTAGCCTCAGTGGCAGAGCATTACTGCAATAACCCATCAGTCAGCTCTCAATCCTGGTGTGAATGTGCCAAACCTTACCCCCTTGCACCAATGTGACTGATGACTTGGCCAGCATGTCCCATTCAGAGCTGCAGTAAAGAAAGCTTTGTCATTTTCTACTCAGGATTGAAAGGTAGCTTCTAACCACTATTAGAACGTTAGGTTTTCCGTGACCCTATGTCGCCTCTGGAAAACTCACCTCTGCAAGCTGAGAAGCACGTACTGGACTTTGACTTCAGGGGTTGGAAAGGTTGGCAAGAACAAATTCAAAACTTCCTGGACAACAGTACATGGTATAGTTCCACAAAGTGCAAACACTAAAACCCATTTAGGTTTCCTGTAGTAGCAGTTAGCTTTAAAAAGATATTAAGTAATCCATGTCCCTTATTTACTTCTATCAGATAATGAAATGCTACATCACAGAATTTATCTCATCTTACACGAGCCTCTGATAAAAGAGACAGATTTTGACAGGTGGGTGTTCGTGATTATAGTAGATGTGCTGGAAAAATTAGTTTTGAAAGCCAGTCGTCTGAGAATGTCCCAAAGTAATCAGTGAGTCATTGATATTGATCAACAACCCTATCAATCCCCTGTAGATCCATTATGGTCATTTTGTGCAACGGGGCAGCAGAGATCATATCTTATTATTCTAACCTACACTTTAAAAACATAATCCAGGACAGCAATTATGTTTTTATGAGGCAGCCGCTGTAACATATGCAGTAGATGAGTCACAGGTCCTGATCGGTCGACATGGTCAAGGTGCAAGGTATTAGGGGATGTAAGGGACAGGAGGTTTTAGTGGAAAGCATGATGAGTGTGACCCTTCCAGCAGAGACACAAAGCGACAACAAGTACTTGGCACCAGCCCTCGCACTGATTGACTTGTCTCCACAGTGGGTGAGATAAGTCTCTGTCAACGTTCGGTACCTTGTGCCAACACTGGACCATTAACGTTGTTGTTTTTAAAATGCAATCAGTGTGACTTATTGTGGTCATCTGCGCATTTAGACAGGATCACCACCATTTTTTCACACCATTTACTTGATGCCGAACTCCAATTACATTGAAGGTCGTGGTAATGCCCATTTGTTCAGATGTCTATATCTGCTGCAGACATGGCCAGGCAGAGGAGTTCAAGTCACATCACATTTATGTCTTTATATTGACTTTTTGAACTATGTCCTTCAAGCCTATTATTGTCTGGATTTATATTGGCATCCACCACAATTGTTGTATTTATCAAAAATATTTTAAAAATTAGTATAAAAACAGGGCATTTTTATTGATTAAGTCTAAAAAATCTGGGTGGACAAAGTAGGTTACACATATAACACCATTTACACAATCATTATTCATATTTTCATTGTTGTTACAATAAACACAGAACACAAACGTAATGTTGAACACATTATTAAAGTATACAAAAACCCAATTAATTACAAAGGAATTTGTCATACACAAATCAGTAACTAATAGCTAATTATTGAATAGCTAATAAAGATCACTATGTAAACGATTATATTGGAGAACATTTTTTTTATTAAAAAAGAATACATTATCTGAGAACAAACTGACAGATGTAAAGGTTAAAGGAACACACTTATTGGGACTTTAGCTCATTCACAGTAACCCCCAGAGTTAGACAAGTCGATACATACCCTTCTCATCTCTTTAACCGTATACAAACTGGGAACTATATTCTCAGAAAGGTGAAGCACTGCTACTTCTGCTACTTGGGTGGAGTGATTTGCTTGCAGCAGCTGAAGCCCTGTGGTGAGGAGCAGAGAGTTCACCTGGAGTTCGCTCAGAGTTGGAGTAATAGAGTCAACAATTACTAGATAGTAAAAGCATAGTGACCTTGTTATTTGTACACCCTGTGACTATACAAATCACAACATGTAAACAGGAACATGTTGGCGTTATTTTGTCACTTATTCGGAGCATAAGGCTAGTTGGAACGGTTACCTCCAGGTCTGTGCTAGGCTAGCGCTGGGAGCGTCAGACAGAGTTACAACACGCACGGAGATGAGAAGGATATGTATCAACTTGTCTAACTCTGGGGGTTACGGTGAATAAGCTAAAGTCCCAATAAGTCGGTGTGTTCTTTTAAGTTAAACTAATAATGTTGAATGTTATAGGGCTGGATTTTTATTTTTTGATATGGGATTTGTTCAGTGCTAGGACAGCCACACTGACAGTGAAAGTTACATATCTGCAGGAGCCATTTCAGTTTAAGTTTCAGTTCAAAACTATGACTTAACAAAAGGTTTTTCATGGATTCTTTGCCATTGTTATTGTCAGACAGCAAACACATTTATGTGATTGAGTGGATGTAAGAAACAGGCTCTATACAATTCATGATGGAATCAGGAGATTTACTGGTAAATGGAGACCATTTAATCGACACATTTCAAAGTCTTGAAACTATATTATTACTCTATGTCATGAAAAATCTTAAATGTGCCTTTACCCAGAGCCTACAATCTTTTTTTCATGTAAATTGGCATTATAAAGTAAGGTAATATGTTTGCTGGTTTTCTGCCTCTGGTCATGTTTTACTGAATTAGGCTAGTCATTTTCATATTTTTACGAAACACCAATAATGAACTGAGAAAATTGCAAACATAATAAAATTGCACTTTATTTAGGAAAATAGCCTAAGGATACATGCACTGCAAACAGTGTTTGTTTAGCAGTTTTCTTTCTGTGTAAATGTAAGACAGAGGGATCGTAATGTACTCCTGCACAACACACAGAGTGCTTCCATCTAAAAATAGAATTGATGTTGCAAGAGCAATACAAATGCATCTTTTGTCCATTATGGCTTTACAACATGATTTACGTTAGTCCAACCTCTTTGTTTGTATGTTTTACAATGTATTAATTGTTAATAATTAAAACTATGAAACTTGACTGAATTATTACCACATAATATGTATAAAAAGGCTCTCAGTTCCCCCAAAAAATGTTGGATGAACTATGTTGTAATCAGTATATTTGGATGTCTTTTTCAGGTCTCATAGTAAGATGTGCTTTACGGTCTCTCCAGAGATTGTGAAAGGTGCTACAGAGTTTTAGAATCAATAGTACTGGGGTTTATTTTCCTTGCTGGTTTAGAGTAATTGAGTATGTTTACATGCACACCAATATTCCACTATTATTCTGAATATGACAATATTCCGAATTTGATAAGGGTCATGTAAACAGCATATTTTGGTTGGATATTCGGAAAAAGGTCTTTTTCCGAATATAGCATTTTCCGATAAAGATGTGGGATATTCCGGTATTATTTGGGTTTTAGAGGCATCCTTTGGACATGTATACAGCGCATTCGGAATATGCGTCTCAATCGGGGGTTTTACCGCCGTTTGCGGCTTATGGTCAGCTATGTGCGTTGCTATGGTTGCTGTACACAAATCAACCAGCCAACAGTTTGCAAGGCTGCAGACCCGATAAGGAGAAATACAGCTATTTTTAACATTATCAAAGACTTGGATATCAACAGGTTTTTGGATATGCTCACACATCACTACGCTAACCTTTTCAAGAAGCTGGTTGAAGGAATGAAAGAGGGATGCTGTGTTCGCATGGTCCAACAAGTCCACCACCTGGTAAACTTAGAAAAAATTGTATATTTTGCACGGCTAGCTACATGTAAACGGGAATATTAGTGGAATATTCAGTTTCATTAGCCATGTAAACAGCTTAGTCGGAAAATAGTCTTTTTCGGAATAAGGGCAAAAACCGGAATATTATGGGCATGCAAACTTAGTACTGATTTGCCAACCAAACATGCTGGTTTAAGCCTGTCATCTCCAAAGGAACTAAACTGAAATGGATTCCTTGAAGGAAAGGTTTTTTCCAAGTATCAGATAAAGAAACATTACTGTGTTATACAGATATGGCTTTTGTATCATTTTAGTTATGTTTTGTGTTGTGTATGCATTAAAGAACTGCTGTTACATCAATTTGCCACCATCTGATCATTCAAAAACACAAACTAGATCAGTCATACTTGTCAATATCTAAAACGCAGATGTTGCCATGTTATCTCTGCATATCTGGTTGGTGCTCATGTTCTCTTGTACAGACAGGAGTCCTGAAACCTAACAGGCATTAGCATCATAGGAAACGTGTAACCATAACAGTTAAAAACAGTTCAAATCAATGGTATAATCAAAAAACTAATCTTACACCCCCTTAAATTTTGATTTCCTTAATCTAAATATGTGTATATGTATGTATTGTTAGACGTTTGGAGACCAAAAATTGGATAACAACAACTTTATGTCTGTAGGCAGTAGCATAAATGATGTGTCAAGCAATAATACATTAAAATCAGGTTAAAATTTGCAATGAATAATCCAAACTACAATCTTCACTGTCTGTACTTTTCTCTGTTACTCCTCACTTGTCTCTCCCATCTGAGTGTATTGCAAAAAGAAAAATTGATAAAATTATATAGGCATGGGGCCACCTTTAGCTCACCTGGTAGAGCATGCGCCCCATGTAAGCTGAGTCCTCAGCAGCAGCCCAGGTTCAAAATCCAGCCTGCTTGCCATTCCCTCTCCCTCCCTACTTTCCTGTCTATCTGTATTATCTGTATTATATACAGTGGCCTTTACGTCTATATTTCATCTTTGTGTTTGATTTTGCATCATTTTGGATTTGATTTATAGAAATGTGTCTCAAACAGTGGTACATAAACGTAAGCAAAATGTGGTTTTACAAAAATATATACTATATAATACTATATTATTACACTGTATTTATTTTAGCTGTGTTTGTTGTTAAATGTAGCCTATATGTTCCAGTGTAATTACCAAAGAACATGTATATTTATGTGTTTATTATAAGTAAACAAAGGGTCAATTGATATTAAGCCTATAACTAAATGTTACCGGCTTACACTAGGATAATCGCGTGTCTGTAGTATTCTCTCTACTACTGCAGTACTTTTACAGGGATGTATTTACATCTAGTACCATATTGAAACATGAATCACCTATTTTGTACTACAATATTTAATGATGATATGATTTAATGAATAATGCCACAGTGAAACTATGGGTAGCTTGTGTGTGGGTGATCTAAAGTAATGTTTCAATGGTATTTCACAATCACTTAGTTTTTTAAACCAATGATTGTGCAAGTGCAAGATTTATTTAAAGATATGAATGCACAATGCAATGTTTGGAACATTGGACAGCCTGTGTTACAAGTTATGACCGTTTTGAGTTTTGTGTCTAGAGTTTTGGAAAATTATGTCAAGGTTCTGAAATTAGTAGCAAAGTGATTGTAAAAAAACTGTAAAATATATATAGATAACCAGAACCTGAGATGGTTAAATCCTTTACACACACACACACACACACACACACACACACACACACACACACACACACACACACACACACACACACACACACAACACACATATACACTACCGGTCAAAAGTTTTAGAACACCCAAATCTTTTTAGTTTTTTATTGAAATTTGAGCAGTTCAAGTCCAATGAATAGCTTGAAATGGTACAAAGGTAAGTGGTGAACTGCCTGAGGTTAAAAAATAAAGTAAGGTTACCCAAAACTGAAAAATAATGTACATTTCAGTATTTTACAAAAAGGCCTTTTTTAGGGAACAAGAAATGGGTTAACAACATAAAGCTGTTCTGCAGCAATGGAGGTTGATCAAGCTTTGAAAGTTGGTGCTACCAATTCCCACAGGTGTTCCAACTTGTCTGGATTACTTACATCCCCCTCTGTTTGTATAAAAGTATTGTTGGAACACACTGTGGTACCATACCCTCGTGAGCATTATTTGAACAGTATTGTACTGCAGAAAGTAGTGTGTTGCTATAAAAATGGCGGGAAAAAGGCAATTAACAATGGAAGAGAGACAGACCATCATAACACTTAAGAATGTTGGTCTTTCCTACAGAGAAATTGCGAAGAAAGTCAAGGTGTCAGTGAGTACAGGATTCTTCACCATCAAAAGGCACTTAGAAACTGGGGGAAACTCTGACAGGAAGAGGTCTGGCAGACCCAAAGCCACAACAGAATCAGAAGACAAGTTTCTGAGAGTCAACAGCTTGCGTGATAGGCAGAACACAGGACAGCAGCTTCAAACACAGCTTAATAGTGGTCGTAATAAGCAAGTCTCAGTTTCAACTGTAAAGAGAAGACTTCGAGCTGCAGGTTTGATAGGTCGAGTTGCAGCAAGAAAGCCATTGCTAAGACGTCAGAATAAGAAAAAGAGGCTTGCCTGGGCCAAGAAACATCGTCAATGGACTACTGAAGAGTGGAAGAAGGTGCTATGGACTGATGAATCAAAATTTAAAATCTTCGGTTCATCACGCAGGACTTTTTTAAGCTGTCGAGTAGGCGAAATGATGGTTCCTCAGTGTGTGACATCAACTGTCAAACATGGACGAGGAAGCATGATGGTCTGGGGCTGTTTTGCTGGATCCAGGGTCGGTGATTTGTACAGAGTGAAAGGCACCCTGAACCAAAACGGCTACCACAGCATTTTGCAGCGCAATGCAGTACCCTCTGGTATGCGCCTAGTTGGTCAGGGGTTCATCCTACAGCAAGATAATGACCCAAAACATAAGTCCAAGCTATGCCAGAACTACCTTAGCAAAAAAGAACAAGATAGTAAGCTTAAAGACTTAAACCCCATTGAGCTGGTTTGGGATGAACTGGACAGAAAAGTGAAAGCAAAGCAACCTACCAGTGCCAACAGAGTTGGGAAGAACTTTCTGAAGAATATTTGATTTCCATTGTAGAAAGAATGCCACGAGTGTGTTCAGCTGTTATATCTGCCAAAGGGGGCTACTTTGATGAGTCAAAAATTTAGAATACATTTTGGTTCATAAATTGATTCCATGATTTCTTTTTGTTCATTTGTTCTATTCTTTCATTTCAGAGTACAATAAGACATTGAACTGCATGAATTTCACAAAAAACCTGGAAAGATTGGGGTGTTCTAAAACTTTTGACCGGTAGTGTATACACAATCTGTGTAAGATTTGCAACTGAAAAGTGAGCCGTTTCATTCTGAAAAGTGAGCTTTTTCAAAACCAACATGGCTCAGTTAAAAACTTTTGTTCACAGCACAATAACATTCATTATTAGATGCAACGCTATCACTACTGTAATTTTTTTGTTATCAACAAATTTCATTAAAAGACCAAAACCAACAATCTATTGTCTCTCAGTGCTTTGCATTTCACCTCACAGTCTGTGGCTCAGTAATTTCCTAAAACAGCTGGGCACTGTAGTTTTTAGCAAATGTTCTCAAACATCCCTACTCAAAAAGGAAGTGCAATTTGGAGACTATTTTCAGCTGCGAATTTGATGCACTAGTGAGTGTTTATGGCAGCAAATATGTTGACTCAATGAAGGAAATACTAATGAAGGAACATGTCGTGATTCATTGGTGTGGTTTTCATAGTTTTGGTCAACAGTGAAGCTCTATGACACAGAGGAATAAGCCACAGTATACAAAGACAATACTTTTTAGTGGGATCAATAAATTGTTAGTTAGGGTTTTTTTTATGGAATCTGTTGAGATTAACAAAAATATAGAATATTACCAGACTTATCCCTTAGGAAGACATTCTTCTGCAGCACATTATCAACTAGTTAAAAATTAGTTTCATCTCAAGTTTGCACAACATTCACGAAACTTGTTTTTTAGTGTTTAGTAATATGTGTAGCATTGTACAGTAGGTGTGCCTTCACCCTTCACTGTGCATGCAAATCCTAAACTAGACTGGGACTAAAAGCATAGCTTGCAAGTATTATGGTAAAACTATGGAAATATGTTAATATGGTCAGTGTACAGCTTAATGTAAGCATTAAGTTCACAATCTCATCAAACAGTCTTGCATTGCCAGACCTATCTCCACCACGCTGTGGAGTAGGGTCTGGGTACAACACACATACATACAGGGATAGGAGAAAAAAAAACGCTCTGGGTTGTTGGCATTTCTTAAAAACAATCACAATTGTCTTGGACAGCGCTAAGTTCCAGACGCAGCGACGCTGGCTCTGCAAAATAGTATATTTTATTTTAAATAATAGAAGGAACTTGTTTTGGTGGAACATTTGCACCCCGCAAAAGAAAACGCCACATAAAATATTAAATTAAATTAACTGTTCACACAATACAGTAACGTCAGTAATTAGCTGGATATACAAGGTGTCTGTTGGTCCAGCCTATGTTGATGATACAGCTACAGTAAGTGAGTGTTGACGTGCAGCAGAGGCTGACAAAATATACTGTAGCTTAAAGATGCAGTAGTTAAGTCTTATAAAACCTACTTTCTGTCATATTTGCTGAAACTGACCCTATGTTCCAGTAGAACTACATGAATTATGTAAAAAAAAAAAAAAGGCCGCTCCTCTGGCACCTCTGGCAAAGAGCTATGACCAGCCAAATCACTGACTTATTTATTCTGTAATGGGTAAATGTCACTCAAGCACCTTCATATTTGTTTTAATGTTAGGAGAATACCCTTAATAGTTCATTTGTTTGTATTTTTTGAGTGAATTGACGTTCATTTTGGGTAACAAGTGGACGCAACTAAGGCTAGCAAGCTCCCCAGCTATATAAGCTGTTATTTTTATGATTTTGATCATATATCTTGTGATTATACCTTCGTTAAGGTCCTAAGGCGTAAGACAGTTGATGATTGTTGTTGATTTGGTTAAATATGCCAAATTGCTATTTTATTTAATGATTGTTGTTCAGACTGCTTAGCTAAGGTAGCTAATGTTGGCGGCATGTCTCTTGTTGCCATGGAGACATTCCGAGTGTCCATTCAGCAGTTTAATATTTTTTTTGTAAGCATGATGATATTATTAGCCACACATTATGAGTAACACATAAGCACCAGAAAGTAAACAAAAGAACACTAACAAAATGTGAATCTAAACAATGACAATATACTGTACTCTAGTTAGTTATCACTGTTAGGGGAAAAGTCACAGCTGCAAAAGGGAAAATCAGCAACAAAATGCCTCCCCAACAACTGAGTGTGCAGGTGAAGAACAGATTTGCTCCTCTGCTGCAGCACCCAGGACATGACCTGGATTATGTCTCATCGTCACACAGCAGGGTAAGGACTGAGAGCAATTCTAAAAGTAAAAAGCTACAGGGAAAGCTAACAACTGGGCCCCAAACTCTGATTGTGGGTGACTCTGCTGTGAAAGATATAAAAAGCAGTAAAAACACCAAAATACTCTGTTTTCCCAAAGACATGGTGTCTGACTTGGCCCAAAGAATCCAGGATATCATAGCAGCACACCCAACTGTGAAGAACATTATATTACATATAGGGTCAAATGATGTTGTAAAGCAAGAGTCTGAAGTGCTGAATCATGACTTTATGAATCTGCTGAACACAGTCAGCTCCCTAAACGCAAAGGTGTTTATCAGTGGCCCTCTACCGCCAGTCAGAGGAGGAGCTGAGAGATTCGGCAGACTGTTGGCACTGAACAGATGGCTTTCAACTGCATGTACCAACAACCATTCTCTGCAGTTCATTGACAATTTTAACATTTTCTGCAGACATCTTTTTAAAGCAGATGGACTATTCCTTAATAAGCCAGGAGTAAAGCTGTTCACCTCTAGCCACTACTTTCACTTTGCGCCATATGTGGCTCCCTTGGCCAAGGACACGAGACAAGATAAACCAAAACAAGAGGAAGACACAACAAAGTGCGGCAGTGAGCCACCACAGCCCCCACCTGAGCAAAGATTTGACCATGGGAGACCAAAGAGTGGAGATGAGAAATCTCAACCCCCCATCTCACCCGTCCAACACTCCTCAAACTCCTTGGACAACCACGACAGCTTTGAGGACCTCTTTAAGGATACGTCGCTCTCCCCTCTTTCCCCCATCCCCATGTTGGAGTTCACTGACCAGATGAAGCAGCTGGTAAATGCTGGAACCAAGTATGCCCCCCTTCCTTCTCCCATCGTAAAATGCCAGGCACCTCTGCCCCCTCAAGGATGGCAGTTAACTCCTTCTCCCCAAACTGATAAGGATACTTGTGTGCAAAATGCAGCAAGCATTAACTAATATGGGCCGGGTCCAGGCTGCATGCCTAGTAGCCAAGACAAGCCTGGGCCCTGCGTATTAGATTCGTCCACAATTTATGTTGTGAAAGGTAATAGAAAAAGAATGGCGAATAAGCACGTAACTGCAAACTTTGCAAATTTAGCATCCATTCCTCATCAGCCACAGTCTGTCCCAAAAAATGAAAACGCACTAACACTAGCACTACTAAACGTTAGGTCTTTGGCAGGAAAATCATTTTTAATCAATGATTTTATTATCAAGCACAACCTTGATTTTATGTTTTTAACTGAAACCTGGTTGGACCATAATAACAGTGCTGCTGTTCTCATTGAGTCAGCCCCCCCTAACTTTAGTTTTATGAGTGAGAATAGAGTGAATAAGAAAGGAGGTGGAGTCGCCATTTTGTTTAATGACTCATTCCAATATACGCAATTATCTTACGGAAATTTTGCTTCTTTTGAATATGTGGCTCTTCAGTTAAGATCCTCCCCTCAAGCTCTACTTCTAAATATCTACAGGCCACCTAAATACTGTGCATCCTTCTTTGACGACTTTACTGAACTGCTGTCTATAATCTGTATTAACTTTGACCGTGTAATTATTGCTGGTGATTTTAACATTCATGTTGACAACCCCCAGGAACGAGGGACCAAAGAACTGTGTTGTGTTTTTGAGAGCTATGGACTGACTCAGCATGTGACACAGCCCACGCACAATAAGGGGCACACTCTGGACTTGATTATCTCCAAGGGTCTGAACATTTCCAAGGTTGTGGTGACTGATGTTGCTCTCTCTGATCATTCCTGTGTTTTCTTTAACAGCACTATCTCTGTGCCCAAAAGTGTTCAAACAAAGTTAATCAGAAAACGGTATATCACTGAAAACACCAGTGAATCATTCATTCAGCTTTTCTCCTCTATACCCGCCCTCACTGGGGCCTCAGTCACTGAGCTTGTAGATAATTTCAACTGTAAAATTACGAATGTTATTGATGCCATTGCTCCCACTAAGGTCAAAGCTGTCTCTGGTAAGAAAAGATCTCCATGGAGAAATTTTATAGTTGTGAGAACAGAAAAAAGAGAGTGTCGAAAAGCTGAACGCAGTTGGCGAAAATCTAATCTCCAGGTCCATTATAACACTTATAAAGAGAGACTTCGCATTTATAATCTGGAACTAAGAAATGCAAGGCGGTCCTTTTTCTCTGATATTATTGCCAGAAACAATAATAATTCACGTGCTTTGTTTGCTACTGTCGATAGATTAACAAACCCTCCAGTACCAGTAGCATCTGAACTGTTGTCTACCAATGCTTGCAATGACTTTGCCTCCTTCTTCACAGACAAAATTCAGAAAATTAGACAAACAGTCAGTGCTTCCATATCAAGTACAGGATATGTGTTGTCACAGTGTGCACGCAAAACAAATTCCAACATGACACAATTTCATACGATCAACCTTAAAAACCTGGAGGACATTATACAACATCTGAATACCTCCTCCTGTTGCCTTGATATTCTACCAACGGGTGTTTTCAAAAATGTTTCGAATTGTTTGGCTTCTGATCTTCTACAGATTGTAAACTCATCTCTGCTCTCAGGTATCTTCCCACAGGCCCTGAAAACTGCAGTCATCAAGCCACTCCTAAAAAAGAACAATCTAGACACGACACTAATGAGCAACTATAGGCCAATATCAAACCTTCCACTTTTAAGTAAAATCATAGAAAAAGTGGTTTTTCAACAACTCAACCTTTTCTTATCGCTAAACAACAGTTTTGATGCCTTCCAGTCAGGTTTTCGACCACACCACAGCACTGAGACGGCTCTTGTTAAAGTCTTTGATGACATCCACTTAAACACAGATAGTGGCAAAATTTCAGTCTTAGTATTACTTGATCTCAGTGCTGCATTTGATACGGTAGACCATGACATATTGCTTGACCGACTGGAAAACTGGGTTGGTCTTTCTGGCTCAGTACTGAAGTGGTTTGAATCCTATTTAAAGAATAGGGACTACTTTGTGTCTATAGGTAATTATACATCTGAGCATACAAATATGACGTGCAGAGTTCCCCAAGGCTCAGTTCTGGGGCCTCTTCTGTTCAACATCTACATGCTTCCACTGGCTCAGATTATGGAAAACAACAAAATAAGTTACCATAGTTATGCGGATGACACCCAAATTTACATAACCTTATCGCCAGGGAACTATATCCCAATACAACAATTAAATATGTGCATTGAACAGATTAATGATTGGATGTGCCAGAACTTTCTTAAATTAAATGAAGAAAAAACGGAGGTGGTTGTTTTTGGAGCAAAAGAGGAACGATTAAAGGTCAGCACTCAGCTTCAAACGACAATGTTAAAAACAACAGACAAAGCCAGAAATCTTAGTGTAGTCATGGACTCAGACCTGAATTTTAAAAGCCACATTAACATAATTAAAAAATCAGCCTATTATCACCTTAAAAATATATCAAGGTTTAAAGGACTTATGTCTCAGCAGGATCTGGAAAAACTTGTCCATGCTTTTATCTTCAGTAGACTTGACTACTGTAACAGTGTCTTTACAGGTCTCCCCAAAAAATCGTTCAGACAGCTGCAGCTGATTCAGAACGCTGCTGCTCGAGTCCTCACTAAAACCAAGAAAGTGGATCACATCACTCCAGTACTGAAGTCTCTACACTGGCTTCCAGTGCCTCAAAGAATTGATTTCAAAATACTTTTACTGGTTTATAAATCACTAAACGTTTTAGGGCCAAAATACATTTCTGATCTGCTATTACATTATGACCCACCCAGACCTCTCAGGTCGTCTGGAACAGGTCTACTTGTTGTCCCCAGAGTCAGAACAAAACAGGGGGAAGCAGCGTTTTTATGCTCCACATATTTGGAACAAACTCCCAGAAACCTGTAGGTCCGCTGCAACTCTCAGTTCTTTTAAATCTAAGCTAAAGACCTATCTTTTTTATGTTGCTTTTCTTTAAATAATCTATTTTATTAACTTTAATTTCTTATACTGCACTGTAACTTTTATTCTTGTCTTTTAATGTTTTTAATTTGTTTATTAATGTTTTTAAATTGTTTTAAATTGTTTTCTAACTGCTCTTTAATGTTTTATGTAAAGCACTTTGAATTGCCCTGTTGCTGAAATGTGCTATACAAATAAAGCTGCCTTGCCTTGCCTAAACATACGCCGTTGCCACGTCGCCACCGGAAAATGTTTCTACATGCACTCGCCGCCTAGTCGCCGCTGGTCTCTCATCTGCAATCCCTATTAAATCAATTCAAAATTCCACACGGTTTGGCGACGACGAGGAGGGTAGCCAGCTCCTTATCCTTCTCCCGGTTATCCTTTGAATGACACAATCCACTCGCCATAGGCGGCAGTGTCTCTTTCCCCGGGCAGGAACACATTCTCACCTGTGAAATGTTATCCCTTGCTGTTTTTCTTTCATTCGAACATCCATAAGCAGCACAAAAGTCCAGCATATCCATATTGATTATTCTTTATTTAATTTTCTCTTCGTTTCCCCTCCATGTCACAAACTCGAGATCTCGAGTTTGGAAGTCAAGATTTCGAGTTTAGTGTTTGCCCCCAGTACATGTATTTTATTTTTTCCTCCACGGCTCCATAGAAACATTATCCACATAAATGATCAAACTTTTATGGAGTATCAGCGGATATAATTATGTTTTTTCATAGACAACATCACAAACGTATTCCAGTAAGTTCAGTGGAAACTTTATTTTGTAATGTTTGGTGAATTTCAGCACTTTTCACTTCGAATTTGCCACATTATAGAGCCAGAAAAGACAGCCTGCACATTCTCACATCAAGTACATTTTTATTAATCACACCATGTGCAGGAAAACCAGCATACGCAAGCTTTTCGTGTGTACGCAACGTTTATACATGAGGCCCCTGGTGAGCAGAGAGAGAGAGAGAGAGAGAGAAAGAAGAGAGAGAGAGAGAGAGAGAGAGATTCAAGCTGAATCTCGATGTGGGAGATCCTGTCTGAAACGCCTAAAGGAGCCTGCTGCCACCCCAGCTTAAAGTGATGGTTCGGAGTAATTTCACCCTAGGGTCCTTTGCACCATGATCTCGAGCCAAACACCCCCCCAGAAGCTTTTTTCACCTGGGTCTAACATTGGGAGCGTTAGCGTAGCGTAGCATTATCAGCTGAATAGCTTAGCGCAGAGGCTAATGGATCCAAAGTGTCTCTTAACATTACCCCATCGACAATGCCGAAATGATACCAAACGTCTACAGTAGTACAAATAGGTTATGCACTCATAAAACGATGGATTGTAAAATTTGTAAGTACACCAGAAGTTTATGTAAATAGCACTTGCCTGGCGCTTCTGCTCTGCGCTGCTGCTGCTGCTGTTACTACCGGGGCAGTAAGTAGTGCTTAGGAATATACAACAAATTACAACACCGAAAGAGATGCAACAAAAATTATTTATAATTTAATGATTAAATAAGGTAATGTCTCCAAACTTACCTCACTTATTACTTGTCTCCTGCTAGTTATACTACAGCACTTACTTTAAAAAATAAGTTAAATTAAAAAATATTTTTGTTGCATCTCTTTCGGTGTTGTAATTTGTAGATGTCCCTAAGCACTCGCCTTTACAGCAGCAAAAACAACAGCAGAGAGCAGAAGCCAGCAGGCAAGTGTTATTTACATAACCTTCTGGTGTACTTACAAACTTTTACAATCCATCGTTTTATGAGTGCATAACCTATATGTACTTGTGTAGACCGTTGGTATCATTTCGGGCATTTTTAGTGGGGTAATGTTAAGAGACACTTCGGATCCATTAGCCTCTGCGCTAAGCTATTCAGCGGCTAACGCTACTCTACGCTAACTCTCCCAATGTTAGACCCAGGTGAAAAAAGCTTCTGGGGGGGGTGTTTGGCTCGAGGTCATGGTGCAAAGGACCCTAGGGTGAAATTACTCCGAACCATCACTTTAAGTTCTCATCTGTCCATCAGAACCGTCAGGTTAACAACAGATTCTTCCTGTGTTAGTTCATGACTTGATCATGTTAGACTTGACGTTAGATGCTTAATATTTGATGCAAGACCTTCAAAACTTTCAATTTATTTTATTTTGATAAGAGTGGTGCCCGACATTAACTTTAGGTTAAATCCTGTTATTTAATATAAAACCTGTTGTATTCGGTATTCATTATTATTTTTATTATTATTATTATTATTATTATTATTATTATTATTATTATTATTATTATTAAATGCTACCGTACACACTCACATCATTATTTATATTAGAGGTTTTCTATGTTTTGTCTCAACTTCACATCATTTAGTAGAATTCTTCCACAGAAACTTTCCGGGTTCTCTGAAGTAATTTGCTACTGCCACTGCACTGCTTTGCCATTATGTTCCACACAGCGTATTCCCAGCTGTTTTCTTCCCTTAATGGGATGCCTCACACACGCCTCGTCTTAGATGACACGGCATGCTGCTCTCCCCTCCCTGCCTACACTGTTGATTCATTGGCTGGTGAATTGAGAGGCTTCACTTGCAATTTGGGAAAATAATGTAATCTCCGGATGGGCAGAATTGTTGAACCCTCTCTGAGATTACTCTCTCCTGTCTGCCTCAGTGATTACTGATCACAGGCAGAAGAAAGAATAGAAAGCCTTTTCTCTATTGTATGCTTCTGTTTTCATTCTCACCTCATCCGTCTGGCGAGAATAATTTTTCGATAGGTTTTGAGAATTGCCACTCTCTCTACTACTCCCCTTCCTTATTTTCATTGTTTGCTGTGTGGCAGTGTTTTAAAGTCCAATAGCATAAGTTTTGTTCCCTCTTGAATTTGCTCGGGCTTATTTGCAATCAACACGTTAGTAATATTGCGGCAAACGCAGAGAGACATAAAAGTGCTTTAACGTGATCAGAATGATGTTGATCATTAATCCTTGTGTTGTCTTCCCGTCAACCTTTTCGACGTTTGTTTTTGCTTTTTCCAACGTTTTAAATTGTTAATTTTTCTTCTACACATTTTCAGCGCTTATTTCTACGTCCATATTTTCTGATATAAAACAAAAATTGAAAACGGGTCAATGTGATCCGAAGTCAACACAAGCGTTAAACGTGCAACAAATTTTTGCAGAATAGTTTTTTGCTGGTTTTTAAGTTAAAACCTCATCTATGAAAACCTTGCAGGCACAACAACAGAGTTGGGTGGTATGGCATAAAATGGATATCATGGTATGCATCCTTTTTGCTAAGTTAGTTGCTTTGTACCCTTAGTGTGTCTTGCATTTCAAGCATTTTGAGATTGCAGCAAGAATATTGCACAAAAGTCTTTTTCATTGTTCAGAGGTGTAAACTGATGTCTGTATAGGTGCAGATTTGTTTTTGGCAAAAACTGTCACATTACATTATTGTACTCTACTCAACGTCTGACATTCAAGTGTGTATGTTCACATAGTATTTCTAAGCGGTTCGAGACCAAACACTGGGATCAGAACATGTCATTGTAACAAAGAGCATTGTCCACTTTTTCAGACTGATCTCATTAAGTGTCGTACGTATTACACGTCAATTCGTATGCCATTTTGGCGTGTTATCAAGACGCATAATCGCTTTTTAGCGTGTTTATCAACGCCGTTATAGATGAATTATCGCCGTAGCGAGTAGTATGAAAGGACTGAGGTTGGTTGGGGTTGTGGATGGGTAAAACACATGACTTTCACCCAGGAGAGCCGGGATCGTGTCCTGGTTGTGGCATTTATAAACTGTTTTTTTTTATAAAGCCTTCCTCAATGTTATTTTCCTAAACTCAACCGTTTATTGTTTTCCTAAGCGTGTGATGTTGGTCACCATCGTGTTTTTGACGTTTTTTTGTGTTACTAAAGCCTTTCCCAATGTTCTTTTCCTAAACCCAATCTTTTTTTTACACGCGTGTGACGTTGTTCTCGCGATAGCACGGCACGTTCTCGCGATAACACGCCACACGTAACACAACATACACTGTATACAGCGTAGACATACACGTGGATAGGTCAAAATGCGTACAGATAATACGCCATTTGGCTTTAGGAAAGTGACGTGTATGTTTACGCAAAGTCATGATGCCATGTTGACTTTTTACAATAAACCAATCTTTTCCTATCTCTTTTACTGAGCCACAAGGGCTGAAACAGGGGCAGTGTGTAATATACTTGGGAGAAAAAGTCTCAGACACTAATGGGTGGAAATGGTGCGTATGAAGATGTTGACAGAGGTGTGTGTGAAGGACTGAGTTTGAGTTTTGGATAGGGGAGTAATCAAGATATCTGAAGAGTCTTTCCAAAGGTTAATGGTCCAATTAAAATGTCCGTCCAAGTGACAAGTTCCTTTGAAGCCAAGTTCTGGACTCCAAATCGCAGAGGCTCTTCTTTAACAAAAAAAGAGAGTGCACATCCCCATTCACACCCACTGTTAAACGATCTCATCTGTTGTAACTTCCTGTGATGAATGATACGAGTAAAGGAAGGATGAGAGGGGAGTATAGGCTGAATGGCTGTCTTACATCAATGTAGACCAAAGAGAGAAGAGAAAGTGTGGCTATTACTATTTCTGTCATGGTGAGATGGATGTCACCCTTATTTGCCATCAGATTAGGGAAGCTAGGCGAGGAGTATCTCTCAGCCAGAACATCACATGGACGTAATTAAATGAGTGAGACCGCTGACTGCTCCTTTGAGCCCAATGTTGGAGCCTGAACAAAAAGACCTGTAACACATAGGTAAAACAATGTGCACCAATAGATGGAGGAAACAAATCTAGAAGCATAAACTGATGTAAGAACTCAGTGAGCTATATCACTGCCAAGGCTTCACATTTCTCCAAAAAGGTCTTATTTTGATAACAGAAAATATTAAATACATGTACTACTTAGAAAAGTAAAGGTACTTTGTAAGAAAATAACAACAAAACATTTGAAAAAAGCAAAAATACCTTCTCTGCCACTGTTCAGACATCTTCACAAGATTTCTGGTTTTGCTCCTCAATCTGCATTCACACCACAATAAATGGCTTGTTCTTTAGCCCATGATGTAACTTTTTACCAAAATCTGCTGGCGTGTTTTTGAGATACTACTGTAACTACATGACTTGGCTTAATGGTGCCTGTGTTTAACTTTGAAGCTGCCTGACTTTCCCGTTTCATCGACCCTGTCGTCTGTGATGCTCTGCTAGCTCCGTTTATTCAGGATTTCCTCGCTGCTCTGAGGCCCGTTTCAGAAAGCAGGTTTAGTGAAAACTCTGAGTTGGTTAACCCTGAGATGAGGGAAACTCTGGGTTTTCCCTTTCAGAAAGAGAGGTAACTTAACCTCATAGTCAGTTACTATGGTAACTGAGCCTGTGAACCTTTCTTCAATAAACCTTGAGTTTCTCTCAGTCTCCTCCCTCTGACACAGCACTCATTTCTCATTCATTCATTCAGTCAGTCTGTATCAGGCGCATTTTAGTGCAGTTTGTTATCTGCATGAATAAAAAAACTGTTGGTTTATTAACTCTGTTAGGCAGACTATAAAACGTTTTCATCAACATGGCATTTCCTTTTGTCGATGATCCCGTTGATGAAGAATTTAATGTATTATTTCGCAGGGAGATAAACATACGTTAGAAGATAATATTGAGGCCCGACTAGATGTATTTTTATTTCCAGATAACTACCTATTCAAGCTAGCCTGACAAGCCAGACCCACATCAAGATGTTGGGTATGGGAACTCACCATTGACAGGGCTCAATCCGAGGGGCGGCATAAACGGTTGTCTTTCAAATTCCCTCTGCATGCAATAGGATAGCGCTACAACCAGGCAGAGCAACGAAGAAGGTAGCGAAGCCAGTTGATAGATTAAACTTTTGCTGTATGCGGCCGAAATGGGTTTCCTCAGGAGGGTGGCTGGCGTCTCCCTTAGAGATAGGGTGAGAAGCTCCTTCATCCGTGAGGAGCTCGGAGTAGAGCCGCTACTCCTTTGCATCGAAAGGAGCCAGTTGAGCCAGTTGAGGTGGTTTTGGAATCTGGTAAGGATGCCCCTTGGGCACCTCCCTAGGGAGGTGTTCCAGGCACGTCCAGCTGGGAGGAGGCCTCGGGGAAGACCCAAGACTAGGTGGAGGGATTATATCTCCAATCTGGCCTGGGAACGCCTCGAGATCCCCCCAGTCGGAGCTGGTTAATGTGGCTCGGTAAAGGGAAGTTTGGGGTCCCCTGCTGGAGCTGCTGGAGCTGCTGCACCCGCGACCCGACCCCGGATAAGCGGATGAAGATGGATGGATGGACGGTCGGCAAAACTCCAAACACATCTTCTTTTTTTTAAGAATGATTTCAGTGCTGTTCTTTGTTCTTTTCTCAAAGAAAAGCTTAACTCCAAGTCTTCCAGAAGACCACTGTTCCCAGCAGCAGCAGCCGTTTTTCTTCCCAGTCTATCAGTTATGTAGGCTTAGGCTATATAACCTTATCCGTCCTCATATCACTGTCACCCATCGTGGACATGCTCTTACATCCCAGCAAATTCTTGTGTCGCATTACGTTTTTTGCAAACAGCAGCTTTCTTTACAACATTGGTGATGCGGAGCATGTTTTTGTAGTGTTACCTGGACAAAGGGTTGCTGATGAATGATGAATGAATAAAACCCTTTGAAATAAAATATTATGAATTATAATTCTGTTAATGATGGTGCTGCAGCCTCGGAATGGGATTAGTAGTAGGCTACTTTTTCACCCGCAGGATTGCAACTATGAAATAGATTATAGTTTCAATACTATTCCACCAGTTTTCAGCAGTAATACTTGTGATTTAATATATAATTAATATACTATATTAGAGCTTACGCATTGACTCAAGCAGCAATTTTCTCACACCAATTCTCGCTCTTTTGCAGCAGCAGCCATGTTGCTTTCTTACAAAATATATGTTCAAACTCACTGTATTTGCACACAAGTATTTCCAGCCTTTTCATAGTGGCGGTGCACACGCTTAAATCTGAGTCAACCTACTCTGAGTTGATTGAACTAACTCATATCAGCTGTTCTGGAAGCGAAAACTCAGAGTTTCCCATCTCATGATAAATCAACTCAGAGTTCAGGGTTAGACTCAGAGTTTGTTAAACCTCCTTCCTGAAACGGGCCCCAGGTGTATAATCGCCAGACTCTTCTATGGTGGAAGACATTGGTCCAAATCCATGAGATGGTGTTTCTTTTTAATCTGTTTCCCCTCTTTTATTGGAAGTCTCTAGTAACCCCAACAGTGGCCTGCACAACCAAGGTCCTGCAGAGGCTGGGGGAAGCAAAGGGCTGGAGTCCAGGTTAAACTGCGATGGCTCCAGGGTTGAATCTTTGGAAAACGGTGCAGTTTTTTTCTGGTGAGCCTGAGTCTGATTTTTGTTATTGCTCCTTGGAATTAATTTCCTTTGTCTTGGCAGTTCATGGCTAACAGTGCCAGATATTCTCACCTCTGACATATTCTAACCAATATTCCCTGTGGGCTGATAGTCCGTCTTTGGTGAGTAGTTTACTTGTATGCTATGGCTAGCCATTTACAATTGCACCAGCCACTCTTGCAAGCTGAGGATCTGTGCTGGCTCTGTAGAGTCTGCGCTCAACAATCTGTTTCTGCGTAAGAACCTTTTTATTTATTTTTTTTGCTGCAGGAAAAAGGTGGAGGATGGTCCAAGCTGTGCTGTGCCCGGCAGTTGTCTCTTCAATCAGATTGCCTAACTCGAGCTACGGTGTCAAGTTGTCACATTCTAGCTGAACCTCCCAAAACGTTGTCCCCCATATAAATCTTAGCTTGAATGGCAGCTGGATTCTCACGATACCATGAAATCAAGAGAGAATTGCGGTATCACATATCACACAAAAATCCATCTTGTCAAGCTTCAAGTAGGCCTAATGCATTTGTATCTGAACTACCAGCTAACCAAACCAATTAGCGTCCATTTTGGTGTGTTTGTGACAGCCACAACTGTTCGTTCAAAACAACATTCGGTGGTAGACAGATTATTTATCCAATCACGTGCCAGGTATTTTGTGTAAAGTGCCTGCCCTTTTCCAAACCGTTTCCAATGACGGCTTCTCAGATGGTTCTGTGTAACAAACCATCTGGCGCGTCACGCTAATGTAATTCATCCATTAGCCGGAAAGGCTCTTTATTTACATCAAAAAAGGAGAAAAGGGCTAAATCAATGAGTCCAGCTGGTGAATTCAAAAGAGAGACTTGAGACAGTCATGCCAACTATTTATAGCCCAGTGTGATAGCATCTGATTTAGCTGAGTTTGTCTCACTGGGTGGCTGACTAAGCTTTAAGCAGGCCAGTGTGAGGGCATATACGCCTACATCCCCTCAGGTTTCTTTTACTCTGTCAAATATTGAGCAGCACAGGAGTGTTGCTCTCATGTGTGCACAATGAGTGGTGCCTTGCACCTTTTCTAGGATCTGTAGGCTTTATTTTATGGGTGCCAAGCGCTTGACCTATTTTTAGTAGTTTGAACTCCCAACAACTAGCTGCTATTACTTGTGACACTGCTGGTATATACCATAGCTTTGCACAGCCAACATACAGGAGGAATGAGCACAAATTCATCCATAGAGGAATAAAGGTATGTGACAGAAAAGATCTTCTTTAGTCTATTGAACTTTTGCCAAAGCTTTATTTACATTAGGGGCATCATCAATGAAGTGATGACCAAAATTAACAGGCAACAGACTTTCCTCACAGTTGATTAATCAAACACAGATGTAACAATAAGTTACTTTATTTATCGCTGCACTACATTTGGGTTTTCAATGCCAGGGCCTTGTTGAGCATACTGACACACCTAAATGGTATTGACCCATCATCAGTATCATTAAGTAAAGTCTTGCTTGTCCTGTTATGCTGTGGGATCAGATTTAAACTAATTAAGTGATTATAAGCAATTATTCCTCTTTATTGAAACATGAACACTTCTTGCACCCAGTTGGACTAAAGCAGCACTTTCTGGCTTGCCCTTTTTCCCCTTTCTTTTTCAGCTGTTTAAAATGTAAGAACATAGCAAATGTTCTCAAACCATCGTTTGATTTCTAGACTATCCACTGAAATCTCTTTCCGAACATCCACACAGTTTCTAAGTCATACTTAACTTAATCTACAACACCTTGTTTATGTAGATGTTTGCAAGGTTCCAAAGCCGAGGGGAGTTAATATGCACTGTTCACGTCACATGGGATGGATGGTAGAGAATGAAAAAGAACATCCATGTTAATGACTTGTTGTTGACAACGTGTGAATATTAAAGTACTGTGGATTGATATTATGACATCATATCCATGGGTTTCATTTACTTGAAAGATGGTATTTGGCTGATATTAGACTAAATTATTAAAGTTAAGTTATGAAGAAGCATCTGTATATATTCGCAGTGCCAAATCCTCCTAACATGAAATCCCAGATGTGTACCCAAATCAAATTGTTCTGTCTGCCTTTGTCCAAGCTGGGTATTAGTAAAAAGTAATTTCCTCTGCTCACTCATGGCTGCACAGTGCCTGTGAGGTATATATTTTTTTCTGCAGCTGCCAAAATCTAGGCTTTTTCTACTTGTCAACTGAAGAGCATGACCTTAAACCCTCAGGTAGTTATACAACACACACCAACAAATATGAGGTAATTTGTTACTAGCAATATCCAAGTATTTTGCTCTGCATTAATTGTGTTGCTTAAAGCTTAACCATGGACCTTTTTACCCATCCAATCATTATACCAATTAGAAACAGTGCACAGCAAATATACACAGTGAATTAGACGGCACTGAATTACAGTTTTTGTCAATCGCTTTGGCACATTTACCTTAACAAACTAATGATTTTCAAAACAGTACAATCCTCACACCAAGTGGTACATTCAGTACATCACTATGTGACCTGCAAAAGGTGATTACTCAATCAAAGTAATTAACTCATGTTTCAAATGTCAATAAATCCATCAATGAATAAATCATTGTTATCAAAACAAAAGGTTCCTTTATCATTGCTTAGACCAAGACAGTCAAAATGCGGGGACATCTTGTCAAATGACAGTATACCCTGAAAGTGATAGTTACCAACTTTGTCATATTGTCCAGTTGCTAACATTGTATATTTAGGCAGCTGAATAGTATATATGTCAGCCATGGCACACACTATACTTGTATGTACATACCAGCCAACTGCAAATACATAAAGAAAGCTTGCACAGAAAAAAAATATACAACAGTAAAATTGTCAGGAAATATGCTGCAAATGTATCAATCTGACAACTTCTACAACAATACCATATAACTATTATTTATTTATATATATATATATATATATATATATATATATATATTGTTAGGACTGGGCAAGTTACAGTTTTTCTCAGTCGCTTTGGTGCGTTTTTCACATCATTCCTAACGTGCAAAATATTAAGTGCATTTCTCACAACAATTTGTACAAACTGCAATATACAATAGATATGTTTCTAAAGCTAGTCAGTCACTAAAAATCCTTAGTACATCTCTCAAAAGTAAATATTCATGCCAATGATCATGTCAATGTCATCAGAATGATAAGTCATTGGGTCATTGTTCACGAACAAGGTCGTCAATTGGGTTAAGGAATGGTGAATAAGGTGGGATGAATTCTATGAGCATCCTCGGGTGGGTCACAAACCATTGATGTCTGATCGATGGAAACTCACATTATCACAAATGACCACATACTTTGGCAAATCCTCTCTAAACAGACCCCTCTCATCATCAGGGATGAGAGCCCTAGAAAGTCTGTAAAAGTTGAGTAGATGTTGGGTGTTGGCCTTATAAGGGGGATATGGGTTAGGACACCATGCTCCGAAATAGCAGCACACATGGTGATATTTCCTCCCCGTTGGCCTGGCAAATCCACACTAGCTCTGTGACCGAAGATATTCCGACCCCGCCGTTTGCATTTGGTCAGGTTGAAGCCAGCCTCATCCACTTATACAAAGTTGTGAGAGGGTTCACTTGATTCCAACTCCATTATACGCTATATCCCAGAACACACAGTTGAATTTGTTTTGGTAAGGAAGAATGACATAAAATGTACATACTGTATATTGCATGTTCCTTCCACAGCAATGGAAATGTGTGCAGTTTATGTTTACTGTACTATGTATCACTATAAAATATGGCTGTAAAGTAGTTACATAGATATATGTTTTACATGTACATACTGGTACCGTAGCTCCTTAACTCTGTCCTCATTCCTTTAGAATGGTACACGGTACAGCGGTTTCATACTCATCTGGTTTCTATGCAGCACCCTGTTGATGGTTGAGATGCTAACTGTATGGATGTTTTCAAAGACATCGTTGTCGTCTATAATAGTCCTTTGTATTTCCCCGAGTCTCATGGCATTGTTTGCTCGGACCATGGTGCAAATAGCCTCCTCCTGTCGAGGTGTGAAAAGGCGTCCTCTGCCACCGGTTTGAGATAATCTTGCAGTCCTATGTGGGGAAAAATGCAGTGATGCATCGCACAATTTCACATAGACAAAAACTATGCGAACACACATTTTACTGTAAAACATACAGGTGGGTGCATATAAGGTGCAGTATGTATCTGTATAGAGTATATTTATGTATGCTGTGGACTACTGTAATATAAAGCATTGTAGGAAGTATATAGTATACTGCTTATATACAGTAACAGTGCAATGTACATTGGTGGACATACTGTTCTCTCTTCGAAACGTGAACTATTAAGGACACGGTTGATCTCCCAATATTCGGCTGCACCCTTCGACCCGCCTCAGCCATTGTAAGGCCATGATTGACAACATGGTCTACAATAGTGGCCCTTATGTCCTCTTCTGCCTCTTACTCTGTTTTGCCTTCCACCACGCATCTTTGCTCCTCTTCCTCCTCCTCTTGGCTGTTGACCCCGTTCGTTTCCTGGTCCATCCATTATTGGAAAATTGCAACTCTGTGTTATGGTCTGTCTATATATGCTTGCCAATTGATTGTTCATGAGATGCACCTTTGAGCAATTTAGGCAACTGGTTGATTAGTTGAACTAACACTTTACATTCCTTCATGAGTGAGGGTCAATTTCACCTGCACGATTCATCAATTCATGTTTTTGTACAAAAGGTCTAATAGAAATGTGTAAAACTATGCTTGACAGTTTATGACAAATAGTTCAACAATTTTGCATGTAATGTCTTATGCGAGGAACTAATGCCTAGATGTTTTGAGGGGTAAGACTATTCAACAGAGAACCATCTACTATATTTTGATCAACATGACATGAGCAATTGAAAATGTGGAAAAAAGCTGACACTTGTACATTATCAATTGCAATATGTACAAAAGGAATTGCAATTTGTTCAAAGGAATAAGAAATTGTTTTAATGATGTGCACAAGTGACTAGATGATTTGGAATTTGTACAAGTAGTATAAAAAATTGCACTTTTGATGTAAGAAATGCACCAAAGCGACTGAGAAAAACTGTAACGCGTTATCGCGTTAACGCCGAAAAATTATTTTATCGCGCATTAACGCCATTTTAATTATTTATTATTGTAAAAGTCTGTTGCTCACAGGCTTTTATTTTGTAAAAGTCTGTGCTGACTGCTGCCGCGCTTACAAGAACCGGAAAAGAAAATAATTGGCGGATAAACAAACCAACAAACATGGAGAAGGGTTTAGCATGGCCATTTTCATTTTAAAGTTCTTCCAGACGGCGCAGTCGACAGAACCAAAGTTATTTGTAACCACTGCAAAGTTGAATTTTATTAACACCAGAGTACTTCCATTCCGAAATATCACCTAAATGCAATACGCACAGTTGATACCAGCAAATCATTCAACGAAACAAACAGTGGCGCGTCAGCAGACTACGTTAGATGCAGTGTGTGGGTGAAATATAGATAAACAAAGGCAAGAGAAGCTAACAAATACCACAGCGAAGTGGATAGCTACAGACTGCAGGCCCATTAGTGTTGTGGAGGACGTCGGCCTGAGAAACATTCTGAAAATCGCAACAAATGACGGCAGGTATGAGATTCCCTCAAGACGCACCATCATAAGAAGAATACACGAGTTGTATGAAAAGGAGAGGACCACAAAAGCGAAAACTCTCACTGGGGACTACTGGACATCACTGGGTAACCATAATTACCTGGGAGTTACAGTGCATTATATTGATGAACAGTGGGCACTGCATTCACATGCTCTGACTGTAATGAAAACAGAGGAGAGACATTATGCTTCACCTCACTCTAACAGGGACATTTGTTACTTAACATAGAATGATTATGCTACTCCCTGATAAAAGAATAGAAACATGTTTCTGCTGTTATCTAAAAAATTGCCTGTTTTAATGTTATGATTGTGGCTCAGGATTTTGTGGGCAGTTTTATTTTATATATAATACACAGGATAACATTAATTGCCTGGCAGTGGCAATAAGCTTTAATTTTGTATTTGCTTTGATTACATTGTTTAAGTTGAAATTTACACTAAATATTTTATTTAACTGCTACTGTATAAACAAAATGCTGATGTTAAGTGTTTGCAGAACAAATGTTATGGCACTGTCATTCATATGGCAGAACATTTAAAATAAAATTGCGCTATACACTACTTTTGAATTCATTATTGGATTTTGCGTATAACAATGTGATTAATCGTGATTAATCAGGGAAATCATGCGATTAATCACGCGATTAATCACAATTAAAACTTGTAATCGCTGCCCAGCCATATATATATATATATATATATATATATATATATCTGTGTGACAAGTTATTATGATTGTTGGTTGGTTGCATTTGAGAATAATATGATTCAATAGCAAATGAATGCAAACTATTTTGATCTGCAAGGCTTTCTCAATGCATTTTGTGCCAAAGCAATGATAACTGACTATAGTCATGTGAACTGACCTAATGTTCATATAGTCATATAGTTTGACAAAGTTTAATAGTCATTTGACGATTGTGCCAAAGCTTGAGAAAACCTGTAAGCACAGTGTCCATTTACAGTATTTAAACTATGCATGAATCAGAAACTGCTCCTACAGAAGGTTTTCTCTCCGAATGCAACTTTAGTTTCAACATTGCTTCCTCTATAAGGGATTCACAGTATTTCACTGACACATGTAAAGAATAAAAATAAATATTTAAAAAAATGTATGTGATATCCTAAGGCTAAAAATGTGAGGTTGACTTTCCAGAATTGTACAAGTGACCACCATATATACCAAAATGCTGCTGCAGTTCAGTTAAATATCCTATTTAAATGCATGGGCTGCAGTAGATGGAACCGGTATAGAGTTGAGTTGAGGTAGGCAGAAATAAGAGGATCTTTGGTGAGCTGAGAATCAGAATACTGGTTTAACTTATGGATAACTTCACACTGGATAACTTCATTTTCTGTGACAAATGCTCCTTCTTTTGCCACCTGTTGGTGAATTTCAAATAAAACAACTGGTCTGTCCATTGAGGTCACTATCCTATAGATCTTTCAACATTTGAACATTTGTTAAGCTCTGCAGTTGAGGTAAAATAAAATGGCAAAATGTTACGAGCAGAAACACTGTTGCACATTGTTTTGAAAGAGCAACAGCCAATGGGGAAACTCCAACACTTGACAAACCAATGGTGTAACTTCATCACTCAGCATCACTCAGCATCCCTCACTCACTCTCTACTCAGTACCTGAGTGTAGACCGGGGGTCTGAGGACTTTCCCCCGCGTTCCTTCCGGACCAAGAGTTTGTTAGCGAGGACTAGATGCCCCATCTGGTAGTGATGGTCAAATGAAGCTTCATGAACCATTTTCTTTATTTTCTGAGCTCACTAGATGGCACTCTCTGTTCAAAGAAAAAGGTCAAAGGAATGGCAATTCAGTGTGTTTTCAACCCTTTGTTGAAGAGAGAGCCCCATCTAGTGGGCTCAGAAAAAAAGAAAATGGTTCACGAAATTTATTTGGCCATCACTACCGTCTGGCCCAGTTGTCCTATGACGGAAACCATCTAATGTCTGCAGTCGAAAACAGAAAGAGGCGCTTTATGCAAAATTCACATGTGGACCTTAAATTAAAAAAAGTTTGAATACTCCTGACCTAGAAGATCTATAATATTTAAACAATGTTTAAATGTGCTTTGCTGTTGACACAGTGTTGCCCGTGTGGGCTTTCTGTAACCGACAGGAAATCCACATAGGGGCCCCAAAGGGAAACACTGCTGTGGGGCCAACCCACAGGGGGCCCACATGAGATTTGCCCCTGCCAACAGTTAACCCACACCTACTGTAGCCACAGTGGACCCAAATCTGTTTGCTGTGATCATTAATGCTTCACAAGCTGATAAAACCTGAAATGAATGGAAATTGACATGTAACTTCAAGTGTGATTAGATTTTAATCCTAGATTGATATCCCCACTGCTGGCAAAATACCAACAAAGTGGTAATTACACTCCCACTTATTTAGCCATGGTGCATTTTATTGACCTGGCTCTGTCACTGCAGTCCTGTTGCTTTTTTATCACATTGTTTGATGTTAAAAAGCTGAGTTAGCGAGCCGGTCAACAGCATTAAAAAAACACTAATTTAACCAGTAAAGTCTAGCTGTATGTACGTATGTTACAGTTTTGAGAAACTACCTTTTACCTTTTAAATTGTTCTCAATCTCTCTCAGCTGTAGCTGGATCAGATTATGTTTTCATACCATAAGCAACACCTGCTACATCTCAGCTTTTGTTTATGTAGACGAGTGAACTTATTTTCCTGTGGCTTAAAACAGGTAAAAGAAATCACACAAAAACTACTCTGTAGAAGTGCTCTGACAGAAGAACTGCTTTGTTGAGGCATTTTGATATTCATGAATATGCTCACTCACTGTGGCATTACAATTATAATTACATATGTCTAATCCTTATTATCTACTGCTTAAAGTCTGTCAATGTGTTCTTTTTAATACAGGCTTGAACTAAGCCACAAAATGCATTACCAAAGGTGAATTATGAAGCCAGTGTTTTGGCATGATGCATATTAGATTCATATTTGCAGTTCAACTACCTCAAATAGCACAAAGCAAATGTGTCATGGCAGACATAGTGGGAGCTAGGAGGCCAGGTAACGTGACTGTCTGTTAGAATTAATCTATTTAGCTTTTTTTATATGAAACTGTTTAAACATAGCTCTTTTGAAATGATATTGTTTATTTAAATACTGCACTCTTTGGCACAATAAGTGGTATGTATTGTAGATGTAAAAGAAAATCACTGTAGGTGTGTTTTCTCTCTTTCTCTCTGAATGACCAGTACCAAAACACCATATATCAAAACAAAGAAAGAAGAAAGACATTTTTGAAAGGAGCTGTGCCATTCAAATGTTCCAGCCATAGAAAAAATAACCACTTAACTACTACTAGATGGATGCATACTGTACATAGTACATGATCAGGCTTATTCACTTAGCGGTGATCATAGGCAAACGGTTTGCAGTGGAGATGTATTTGCTAAATGTGTGTAAACTGAAAAGGAGAAGACTTTAACTTCAACTTCCTTCACAATGTCTTCATAAACAATCTCCTCCAGCATCAGACACTTGTAGGAGAAAACACAAGCAGCCAATCACAGTTCCAGCGTCCTCCACATGGTTACTCTGTCGCCATCATGCTAGGCTAGGGTTTAAGCTAAAATACAACGCAGTTTTTTTCTTTCTTTGGAGCAAGTGGTGAGTGATTTGAGTGGAGGAGTAAAATCTGAGTTGAGCAATAGGCTATTTAGTGGGGCGGCCTGGATTGGCTTTGAGAGGGGGTTGCAGAGGGAATGAAACCGCTCCGTGATCGAGGAGCGAAAATTCTCACCACTCACATGCTCTGCACACCACAATTTTCCATTTGCACACAAGATTTGTGATTGTTCATTAGATCTGGACACAGCACTTTCACGAGCTCAGAGAAACAATCTCTCCACATTTATTGATTCCATGACTGGTTCAATAGAGCCCCCATTAGCCATCCAACATTTTCATAAAGTATGGTGGGAAATGTAATTTAGTCAGATGTAATAAACATTAAGGCCTCTATTAGCTTAGGAACTTTTTGTCTTGTTAAAACTAAAGGTAATTCATGTTTTAAGGAGAAAAGCTTTGGGCTAAAGCAGTGGTTCCCAAACTTTTTCCTATTTCTAACACTCAACAGAAATATCTACAGAAATTCTCACTGTGTATGGTCCGTGATGGTTAAATATGGTTAGGCCTTGCCCAACTTTGTGTGCCTCCAAATATTTCCACAGTAAACTGGGAATCATCCAACAAAGGTAAGAATTTTTGTGGTGAGTTTGTTTTTTTACTATCTTATGGATCAGGACAGGCGCTGAGGGCTTTGGTGAGTATTGTACTCTGGAGTAAAACATGCTGCGGATCCAGGATGCCAGATGAGTGTGTCTCTCTTCCACTTAATACACTGGCCAACAAGTCCTCCAAGCCATATGTCTAATCCTTATTATCTACTGCTTAATGTCTGTTAATGTGTTCTTTTTAATATAGGCTTGAACTAAGCCACAAAATGCATTACCAAAGGTGAATTATGAAGCCAGTGTTTTGGGATGATGCATATTAGATTCATATTTGCAGTTCAACTACCTCAAATAGCACAAAGCAAATGTGTCATGGCAGACATAGTGGGAGCTAGGAGGCCAGGTAACATGCTGCACAAAAGATGGTAGAAAGAAGGACGGAAGTATGGCAAGAATAGGTCAAAATAGTATCAAAAACTTCAAAAACAGTGACGTAAGAAGAAAAAAGCGAGAAACTTGTAAAAAGTAGAAGGACAGTATAGGAAGGAAGGCAAAATTAGGTCCAAAGAAGGCGACACAAATGTCACATTTTTGGTAGAAAAACAAAATTTCTACATTAAGAGGAACAATGTCCTGGACAACAGCCTTGTAACTATTTAACATTTTGTTAAATATCTCACGTACCCCCTGCAGTCCTCCAAAGTACCCCTAGGGGTACACGTACCCCCATTTGAGAAACACTGCTCTAATACAACCCTCAGGAGCGTTTTCCGTCCTCATATCTGAACCAGACAACATAGTGGTCGCAGTTTCAAATACGATGTTAACATCGTGAAGCTGTCGCAGTTTGGTTACGTTTAGGCACAAAAACTACTTGGTTATGTCTAGGCAACAAAACTACTTATTTAAGTTTAGAAATATGTGGTTTGAGTTAAAATTTGTACATTTGTTATGTCACTTCACTTCCGGTTACGCATGTGACGCAGAACGTGGTGTAGTTCCATTTGTTCCGTAAAGTAAAAAAACAAAAACTTGACATTTACTTTTATTTCAACCGGACACAAACTCCGGTCTCCTGTGTGAAAGTCCCATGTATGTCCCGTGTATGATTCACCACCCCAACCTGCCACCTTACGCGGAATTTGGTGCTCTTGTACATGGTCACCTAAATTTACTGCTTTGCTTCCGTCATAATTACTATGGCCACTAGAGGGCACCGCCACTATAAACTGAAATATATGTTGTTTGTATGCTGCTTGAACAAACAACTTATTTTTTTCAGGGAAAGGACAATCTCACACTGAATCCAAAGCAGATGCTCATCATTTGTTTTAGTCAAGCTCCTCTGCTGGAGGTCAAGGAGGGTTAGCGGACCATGCTTCGCACAAACACTGTATCAACACTATTGAATCCTGCACTGTAGAGACTAATTACTACCACAGTACGCAGCGTGTCAGGTCTGTGCTGCCTCATTTTGCCACTCCCCAGATATACAAACAAGCATTAGATCTGTCAGACTCTGGTACTGTGACAGTGAATGTCGGAGACGTTATTCGAGCTTGGGAATTAGCGAGTTTCTTGATGTCCCCCAGGGAGAGGGAGTCTTATCAAACGTCTTTAATGAGACTCATAATTGAGGAACACTTGTATCACTCACTAATAGGACATGTCTGTGCTCCAATGTCATTTGATGCAAAGATAGGTGAGAGGAGTCACACCAGCTGAAAACAAGCTGCAGTGGGACACAAGTATGGCAGAAATAAATCCAGCTCTATCTGTGCTTAGTGGGATACAAGTAAAGCATAATAAATGGAATAATATGACATGCTGTAATTAAAAAGGTAATAAGTGATAATAGATTGTCAACCTCTGTCAGTGCAACCCGGTCTCACGCCAGGTCGTGAAATAAATCACGTTATTTAGATTTATTGATTTGTGTACAGGTCACGATTTTTACGTTTATTTCGTGTACACGCCATGAATTTTTTATGTGTACAGGTCACGATTTTCGAACCTGCTCTGGGGGACGCAACAATGGGGAAATGAGGCGTCACACAGCGGCCACAACAACGGGACAGGCCGCCACTCGCGCGATGCGATCCCCGGGCGCAGGGGCACACAACAACGGGGAAAGGAAATGCCACAACAACGGGACGGTAGTGGTTAGGAAGAGAATAACGAGGAAAGGAACTGCAACACGCGGGACGCGATCCTCGGTCTCCGGGGTGAAAGCCCTGTGTTTTTTGACCCATCCACCACCCCGACCAACGTCCCTGTGCGGACTTTCGCCTTATCAATACTACTCGCTACTGTCATCACGAAATATACTTCCCATTGAAATACATTGCTTTAAAATTCGTAATCACCACACGAAACAAACAACATTTACGGGTCCTGTCCACGACTTAATAGATTCAATAACGTGACCATATCACGAACTGCCGTGAGACCGGGCAAGGAATCGCAACATTAGCAGGTCTCTGGCACCACTTATCATAATTGACAGAAAACAAAAACTACATTTTTGTTAGAAAAGTTATGCTTGCTATAATCTTTGCTTCATTTTAGTGTTAAACTATTTGCATAAGAAACTGTGCATCCATTTCTGTTTCTCATGTGATAATCATTATTATCACTAACCTTGTGGGAGAAGTCAAGCCTGACCAGAGATAAGTAAGTTTCTCTTTGTATGATATCACTCCCTTTTCCCTATAAAAAGCTACTGTTAAATCGACAGTCACTTTCTGTACTTATGCTGAAGTGCTGTAAACTGACTCTACTTGCTGCAAGTAAACAAACTTTTAAGAGAACTCCAGTGATTTTGTCCATTCTTTGATAAATAATTATCCTAACAATTTTCACAATCTAGACGAAGTAAGTGAGCTTATTGGAGCAGAAATCAGTGTGTCTGCTTGTAGCGAGGTCCACCATTGCAAAGTTTGACAGGCATTGTCATTTTCTTTTCAAAACAGGCTGGAAAGTGAGTTTTGAACAAACCACAGGTTGGGAAAGTGAGTTTTGAAATCCGGAGACCTCAGTAACCAGCAGAGCAATCATTGTGTCATTGGTATTGATCATCAACCCATTCAAACCACCAGAGATGTTTTAGGATCATTTTGTACTGTGGAGCTGTAAAAACCTTATTTATTGCACCAGTAACAGCTTCTTATCAGCACCTGCACCAGGCGTTACCTATCTCCAGATATCTGTATAGGATGGACTATAAGATGTAGGCTTTCAATATACGTATATATGTGTGCTTTACAGGTGTTAGAAGAAATGGGACAAGATGACCTCTTTCCATCGTTCTCAGAATAAAGCACATTGAGCTCTTGCCTGAAATGAACCTCTTAAACTTGAGTCAAAAATGAAATACTGGACAACATAAGAGGATGCAGCAACCTTATCTCCTGTGAATTATGTTTCTAGGCAAATATTTTGCATTGGCAAAATAGGGCTGGAAGATTCACATTTAAATGTTTGTGTAGCTCGTGGTTTTTGTGCACTTGTGTTCTCTGCATATTTGTATTTCAGTTCCCCCCGGACTCAGCTGATTATGCTGCAAATACATGAAGCAGTAGAAACCAACTGGAACTTGGAAGACAAGGGACGGTCATCGCTATCAATGCAAAATGAATATCAGTTTACAGAAGAAATAATATAGTTGGCGCTGGGTGTGGAGCGTTGTTTACCTGCTGGAAATTACATTATTTACAGAGCCATCACAAGAGAGAGGCAGCTCTGATATGACTGATGCTGGCACGTGAGAAAGGGAGAGACTGCTTGTGCAAGCAAAACATCGACAGGGTGAAAAGTAAAGGCAATCTGTGAAGAGCACCCGTACTTTTGAGATATTTTTGCAGTTGGCTGCCATCAAACACATGCATCAATCACACATGGGACAGATGTGGACTGTGATGAATAGACTTATGAAAAGATGTGGCGATGAAAATAAGCTTGACGAAAAACTTGAATGATTGTGACAGCCGAACGAAAAGAATTTTTTTTTTTTGTTGTTTCCAGCTGCAGTCTGAATGTCCTAGTTCCTCAGAGGAATCTTATCTCACATGCTTTACAGTTATTTAGCAATAAAGTGAAAGCAGAGCTCATATGTGGCACAGTTGCAAGCAAATCAGCATCGCCTTCTTTGTCTTAATATGTATCATCATTTGCAAACCATTTGGATTTCAGATTATTTCACACTGTAAAACCAATTTCAATGGCTCAGTCATGTCGCTCGCTTATGTTGTCATAATGGTCATCCAACTGTGTAATTGGACATTTTAAACTGTTAAGCAAGTTAGTAACGAGCAACACAGTAGAGTAGACCAGCGCATTAAAGTTGAATGACAGTTGAATACCGAAGGAATATGGCCGTCACTGTCCACCACTTAACGGCGGCGTGCATTTAAAATCCCTGGTTAATGCAGATTATGTCAACATGTCCATTAAACACTGCACAGAATGATGAATAATATTACTGCCATGAGCCTTAACCCTTCAGAGATCTACAATGACTGTTAATGACCTAAATGTGAATTTGTTATGACATCATTCCACGAGATTTCTTCTTTTGTTTTTATCACCGTGTCCTTTTGGGATATCTGCTATGGAGATTAGTGGCTGTGAATCAGTTAGAGTTAACTATGACAAGAGAATGACAGTTCATTTAGATGGTGAAAATTGCTGGTGGGATTTCTGCAGGAGTGCCACCAAGCTGGGTTAATACTGTTTGTGATAGCAGCTGACAGGACGCCTTTTGGGAAAGAGAATTTGGGATTCTGACCTCTCCTTTTGACAGAGGTCACAGTTTATTTTTTGCATCGATACATACAGCTCCAGCTTGGCTGTCGTCAAAGTGGGAAGCAGTTTCAAATCCCCAAAGGAAGGAACACATATGATCAAAGACCATTATGTGGGCTTTAACTAGTAGCATGGCATGGCTGGCAGCACTTACATGTAATAGGGATAGTTCACCCCACAATCAAAATATGTTTCTTTTTACCTGTAGTGCTATTGATCAACTAGATTGTTTTGTTGTTGCGAGTTGCCCAGTTTTGGAGATATCAGCCATAAAATGACCTGTCTCTCTTAGTTACCTGTTATAGTTACGCTGTTATAGTCCTAGACTGCCGGGGGACTTCCTTCCTTTGACACACTGAGCTGCTCTCTCCTCTCCCTTTCTATTACTGTTTCTATTACTGTTACTATTACTATTACTATTTGTGTGCAGCCCGTCCCAGAAATGCTTGTTACTAATCCTAGCTTCTGGGGAGTTTACTCCCCGAGTCCTTATGCTTTTTCCCCCCCAGCGTATTTCCTTGGAGAACGTTGGCACCAAGACCCTGGTTGCAGCTGTCGCGTGGTCCTGCTGCACTCCCTGCTGAGCTCAGCGATGCCCTGCAATGTCATGCGCGTCCTGCTGAACCCTGCAGCTTCCCGCTACATCCAGTCACTGTTCCATTATTAATGTGACTACTATCGCCACTGTTCATCACACCCCCAAACGGCGTCGTCAGACACCGCCTACCAAGAGCCTGGGTCTGTCCGGGGTTTCTTCCCAAGAGGGAGTTTTTCCTCGCCACTGTCGCACTGCTTGCTCTTGAGGGAATTACTGGAATTGTTGGAATTGTTGGGGCTTTGTAAATTATAGAGTGTGGTCTAGACCTACTCTATCTGTAAAGTGTCTCGAGATAACTTATGTTATGATTTGATACTATAAATAAAATTGAATTGAATTGAATTGAATAGAAATGTCTGCTTTCTCTCCAATTTAATGTACCTATATGGCACTTGGCTTGTGGTGCACAAATCACCCAAAAAATACATTTGAAAAACTCAACAGCAATTTCTCAGTTTCTTTTCTGTGCGGTTATACGGTTGGCGGGTGTAGTTTGGTAGACAGAAAATGGTTCCTACATGAAGCTGCTCACAACCAGGTCTGTGAATTATTTTTGAGTAACCGAGTCATGATTTCTGGAAAGAGACATTGCTGTTGAGTTTTTAAATGTTGTTTTGTGGTGATTTGAGCACCATAAGCCAAGTGCTATCTAGTTCCATTATATTGGAGAGACCAACACTGGGCAACTCACACCAAAACATTAGATTGATGAATAGCACTACAGGTAAGAGAAAAAAAAATGTTTTGATATTGGAGTGAACTGTCCCTTTAATGGTTGAAAACGACACTGCAGTGATATGAATGTGGTTGTATCTACTTTAAGATTTACCAGATCAATGCAGAGAAAGGGGATAGCAGATGTACTGAATGATCAGTGATAAGTTGTTTCCTGCACAAACAAAATAACGCCTTTGTTTTTCACACTTTTGTATTTGTCAGTTAAATACATATTCAGAAGTTTGTTGAGGAAGATGCAGAACGATGATATAAAGTCATGCTCCAAAAGATCAGTCTTCCAGCACTCTGGATGGTTATAATATATCCACCTCAACTGCAGACATAACACCATTACTGTAAGTACATTACAGCACTTCCCGAGCCTGGATCATATGACCCGTCCTACATCTTATGGTTTACAGTGGTCAATACTTTTGGCAGCACAGCTTTTCCGCGCTCACCCATTACAGTTGAAAAGTCTTGAGGTGCAAGATTATACTGTGTGAGTGCAAAGGATGACAATACCGCCTCCACATCCTGCTTAAGTGGGCTGAAGGACTAACTTGCTTAAACGAAACAATTGAATTGCATGAGATTTAAATAAATAAGAATTTTGAAAAACTCTCAAATGCCAAAAATATAATGAAAACTGCACTATTTTCCTGTGGTATTGTTGGTACTGCTGCTGCTGCAAACGGAAACCTTCATCCTTTACACACCATCTATTGTTACTTCTCTCCTTGGTCTCCTTCAGTCATCTGATGTTCTTTACTACCATCCTGAGTACAATCAGTGGGAACTGGTGAAGATAAAAAGCCTAATCAGTCATCCCCGTTCCACTCCCATTCACTGAGCAGAATATATTATATAAATCATATGCATTTGAATTATTCCCATTTCAGTGGTTCAATATTTAATTTTGGGGGTACTTGGCAGGAGGTTGGTTTATCCCTTGAAAGTGTTTTATGATGGAGGACATGCGTATACTTTGAAATCATTGTTTCACAGTCACACAACATACACGATAGCCTTTCAAAAGAGGAAAAATCATTATATGACCCATGAACTTTGACTTCACATGGTCCAAAGAAAGTTAAAAGAGATTATTGCATTGCAGTCTGTTTCACTCCATTTTCTGAGACGCATTATGCCATAGAATAATTGCTACTAGATGGTAGCCCCAGCTTATGTTTCTCTTCGTTTCAAAAGCATGTCGGTAATTACTTTATTTAAAATTTGCTCCAGTCTGTCCATTTAAATGGGGTAACAGAGCAGCAGAGTATGATTCAAGCTTTCTATGTGTCCTGTCAGAGCAGCTGGTCTAGCCGATATTAGCTCCTTTTGGTGTGCTGACCACTTCACCAAGCCTGATAATATAACTGTGAAAATTGGATATGGTCACTGAGGGACAAGCGGCCTGAGAAAATCAGAATTACTCCTCATTTGTATGTGATTTACATTTTTTCAATTGGTCTTTAAAAGGCCAGCGTTGGACTCAATAAGAAGATTAAAAGCAAATATAGTTTTGTCAAACCAGGGGGCTTGGGTGAGAGCTATTCAGTTTCACGTCAGCTTTAAGTCGAAGATTTGCTGTCAGGCCTGGTTGCTACTGTAGCTTATTGGGGGGATTTAAGTGGCTTTTTGGCCAGGATCCTTTAACCAACTGCACTCTGGGTTATTTCAAATCAACACTAAAGTGTGAATTGTGGGGTAAAGAAAGTAGGATTGCCCAAAAGTTGTGACCACGATTCTGTAGAATGAAATCAGATATATTTTACATGGCTATAGTCATTATAAACAAAATAATCATTCAGAACCAGTGTTTTCATTGAGAAGAGTAGCTTTAAATGTGTTACATAATGGAGCTCAACAGTGTGGTTCCGGGAGTAAAAAAAATCCCATTCATTTTCTCCATAAGGATTTTGATTATTAGCTACAATGTCTAAACCATGCAAGGTAGACTGACCACGAGCTCCGAGGTTGAGAAACAAAGGTTTATGTTGCTGTAGAAGCTCCGTATGATATCAACCTTGTTTAAAAGTGACTTTTTAATGTTTCTGAAGCTCTGGCATTTTTCATACAATGGTCTTAAATGACATTTAACAGCAAATGAGATTTTTACAAAGTCTTGTACCTTTGCCTTTTTTGCCGTTTTCAAAATGTTATTTTACGCCGAATCAAATGTTTAATGGTCATGATTCATCTCGGAGCTGGTTGGCTTGGTTCCAGACTTAAAACTATTTATATAAGTGTTTAATGAAACGTCAATGGGGATACTGAATGGGGAAAATAACTTCCGGAACCAGAGCCGTTAAAAAAGCGGGCATTCACTGTTGAGCTCTATTCAGCAAAGACAAGACAGCATAAAGGATAGCCAAGTTAAATGTTTTTTGTCTTATTTCACTAGCTGTTATTTTAAGTAGAATACAATCAGAAGAGGCATTCTTTAGGTCAATTGTTAATTATTATTAATACATGACATAATATATGACCTCTCTGAATTGCAGACTCAGTTTCAGTCTCGTCTGCTGTGTCTATGCATCCAACCAGCTGCAGTGCTCTCTTTATCAAACGCAAATCGTTATCAATGTCATGGCTTTGGACTTTTGTAGGTAAGTGACTGCGACCGGGTTAAAAAGTTGAGAAATATGTCACAACAGGCTGCTGGATGGATCCCAACATAAGCCACAACAGTTTAGGATGGCTGTGCTACACTGTCTCCTGGCATGGAAGTGTGTGCCAGTGAGACAGACGCCCGGGGAGGCAGTCAAGGATTGGACTACCCTGTCATTTGGTTGTCAACTGACCCACATCTCTCAAATCCCCTGGAGTCACTGCAATGACAATTTCACGCCATGAGCTTCCTCGTCTACCTGGCTCACAGAATTCCAATGAGTTGACAAATACCAAGACTGACCTCTGGAAAATGCTGTGGCATGTAAGCATGGCATACACAGCGTTTCCGTGAACGGTTTCTCAGGCAAACAAAATAACCCTGCATGTATGAAGTCGTATTACGCTTGTGCTACGTGGCATGGTGTCCCTGATGTTTTGCACTTTGTTAATGTTGCCAAGTAAAATGATGTTGTAGTCTGTGTTTCTGAGAATACAACCTTTTCATTTTTCTTTGAAAAGCTTTGTATAGTACGTCAGTGCTCACTGAGGGGAGAAAACAAAATCTTAAACATATTTTTTCCAACACCACAAGTCAGCAGTAAGAGAAAAATACAAAAGCTCTGAAAGGGGTGAGTAAATAAAGTGTAGTCAAAAGATAAGTACAGAGACGGATATGAGAGTCTTACACGGAGCTCTGCCCAGGTAAATCAAAACAAGCTTTCCTTTCTTGAGTTGAATCTGGCTTTTGCTTTTGTTCAATACACTGTCATGATGGTAAAGCTCTGATAGGCGTGGGAAATCACCTCCACGGTTCCAGCTATGATATGCACCCATGCGTTGTGCCTCACAGGAAGCAGACAAGAAAGCTGAATAATCAGTTTTGCTAATTGTGCAATCGTGCCACAACATTCTTCCACTAAGCTGTGCATGGTAATTGTCTATAAACTGAGGGAATGTATATCTTCCATCCTGGTTGAACAGTTATGCTTTAAGTTCCGGAGGGAAAAAAATTGCGTCGTATTGACATTACATGGTCTATGTTTCCTCTGTCAGCCTCAACAGGGCTTAATTGGCCGTACTTCACAGGGACAATGATCCTAAGCCAAAGTTGCCTTAGAAGATTGTAAGTTGTAAGCTTGCAATCCAGCAGACGTAATTGGGTGCTTAAAAAGTTAATAACTTTTGAAAAAAAGTGCTCGTCAGCTTTTCAGCACATCACATGTAATCTGTGACCAGGACTCCACGAGCTTGCATGCTAATGACGACTACAGGGATTTAATTAAACGATTTTACCCCCCTTCCAGTATATTTGACTCCACGTTTCAAATGCATTACAACTTAATTTCACAGACGGTATGATTTGAATAATGCCTTCGCATAATCCCCTTTGAATTTAATTAAGATGCCTGTTTGTCTTCCCAAATCAACAGATGCCCCGGTCTTAGTTCAAGATTTGTTTTGCCAGCCTGAACAAGCAAACAAAAAGAGCCTGGTGTTTTGTGGCTTACAAAGTTTGATGTTAAGAAGGTGTGTAGCCACACTACATGAAATATAAATTTTTAACCTTTTTGCTGCTCAGCAATAAATACATAATTGCATATTTTAGTACTCGGGACAGGGGAAATCCAATGATTTCGCAGTGTGTCATGCTGCCAGGAGAGTAGTGCGCATTCTGGTGACACACCGCCCGGAGGTTAAGTTTCAGTGGAAAATAATTGAGTAATGAAAACCTAAATCAGATTTCTCAAAAATGAAAAATGGATTTTTCCACTGTGCGTGTACAGTGTTGTGGGAGCTGTAAGCATATCTAGTCAATTCAAGGCCGTCCAAATGTATTTATAAGGTGCTTTAACAAACGGGGTCATTGTTAAATTCTTTACAGACCATATGAATATAAAGGAGACCAGCAAAAAAAAAGGGAATATTTAGAAGCGTGTAATGCTGGAACAATCCACAGAGCAGTACAAGATAAACCGCAAAGCAGGAAGCTTCAGGAAAGCAGTGACTCACACAGTGGGGACAAAGGTAAATCAGTAAGCTGTACTAAATCAAGGGTGTTATATATGATCCCACTTCATGCTCGGTGTCCAATGGAAGCATTCCACCCTGAAGGCCTGTTAAAACATACGTGATATGCCTCCTTGACAAAGCCATGAACTGACAAACACAAAAACCAGAACAAAGCGTCTCCTCGACAAAACAGGCCAATGCTTTGTTGTGTATTCATCAGCCCGATAAACAGTAATAATCACAGTAATGATGTCTGTTCAAGGGCGCTGGGGAGCTAGGGAGGTGCTTACGGGGCATGTGCAGGGGGTGCACTGAGAAGAAGGGTGTTGTTAATCTGAGAGGCTTGTGTGGAGTAAAGAGGGACAGGGAGGCGAGCCATGGCTGCTCACACTGAGATAAGGCTGCCTCCATGCCACTGGTTACCACCGCCTCAGCCCATTCCCAATAAGACTGGCTAGTTGCTCCATTCCTAGACAAGGGATTTTTGCCCGCATGCGATAAGATGCTCCTGAGCATTGCAAAATAGCACAGGTATTAGCCTGTCCTCATCTTCACAAAGGAATGTCGCGGAAAAAGCGAGAGGGGACGAAGAGGATGAACCTAGACAGAAGCCAGCCGCTATCCTGGCTGAACAGATAAGTGGTGCTCTTGACAAGGAGTTCAGAGAATGGGAAGGATGGCCAGTGGCACCCCTGCTGGGCCAGATGAAGGCAAGCTCACCATGTGGTCCCTCCATCCACAGGCCAATCTCTACCCATAAAAGCACCAGGTTTCTGTAATGTGTTTATCTGGTGGCTTACGAATACATATATAGAAAAATCATGGTGTTGTTCCTCAATTAGGCTTGCCTTTTGTTAAGCTATACATTTGACAGACGCACAATGCTTGCCTGATGTTTCCTCGATGATCACTGCACATTGCCACTGAATGGTGAGCAATTGAATGTAAAGGGATGTTCTAACTTTGCATCAGTATGTACACCATATTACTTATTTTTGATTGATCTGAGGCTTTGGTATAAAGGATACAAGCTCTGCATGAGAGCAGAGTAGATGAATTGCAAGACACATAAAGAGACATGAGACAACTCTTACCCCCACATAGATGACCAATAGAGATGAGCAAAATGTAGCGGATTCTGCTTACCACATAGTAACATGCATCACTTTGCTGTATGATGCCATACACATTAATACATGCATTTGCTCTGTTCAATTTTCACCAAATAGATGGCACATTTCCTGATTTCATTAAATTTTTCTCAAGCAGATGCATCATCAATTAGCTGCCACAGAGAGAATGAATGTCAATGTCATTTCCCGCTCCGAAATGTCTAACATATTGCAAGCTTATAATTATACATTGATTATGTAGGCTATATTAATTTGTTTTCTTTAACACATGACTATTTTACAGTAGGTTATTGCACCATGAGTAACCTCTGAATGAAAAGAAATGAACAGATGTCCTAATCTACTCTACAGTGAGTCCAGGCAGAGTTTAATCACAATGTGCACAGCAGCACAAGTGAACTTGCCCGATTGAAGTAAACAATGTTCGATTGTCAGCACATTACTTTGTGTTTAATTAAGGACTGGTGGTACTTGAGTTTGGAAGATCTGCTTCACACAAGACAGCATCACTGTCTGTTAAGTAAGCCGCAACACGACCGCGGACAGTTTTCAGACAGAGGAGAGTGTTTCATTTAAGAATGTACTTTCAAGGTGACCACATTAAGTGTGCCTGTCAGCTGCAGCCTGGACGGGCAGGGGGAACAACTCATTGCACCACTGAAGGAGGGGGAAAAAAAACAGCTGTGCTGGTAAAGCAGCAAAGTGAATCACTGTTCATTTAAGGTGCCTGTAATTATTCCCCTCAATTTATAAGCTGTAAACGCTAAAATGAAATACCCTTGCCACTCCTGTGAGAAATATTTTCTTCTTGATATCACCAAATACCACCTGCTATGAAAATGTGCTTTAAGCTTGAGGATGAAACTGCCAAAACACTTCCGTCAGGTCGTTTCAAATGTGAACCATTGTTTTGTGGCGTGCACACAGTCAACAAAACAGACAGTGTGTTTCCCATCACATCATAAACTCCACCAGCCAACAGTGATTTCTACTTCCCTCACTGTTCTTATCTGGATGTTCAAAAATGAAGGTTCTTCTAGCTGAGTGGAGTGTTACGTTTGGGCATTTTCATTACCAGAAATGTTTTGGGGAGCAGAAGAGCAAGCCAACGAATTTGTTTACAACGGTGTATGTGCATAAATCATTTCCTCATTTGAACAACATTCAGGTTGTATTTCATTTAGAAGATGTATATGTGAGATAGAGTAGTCTATTAAAATGATTGTACTGATACAGAGGGCCTACAGCAAACTAGCAAATACACAAAAAGCCTTGAAGGAAAATACACTGTCTGATTAATTAAGAGTTAGCAAGCGATGATGATAATTAATCCACACACACACACACACACACACGCACGCACGCACGCACGCACGCACGCACGCACGCACGCACACACATCCCACACAGCGTCATTGACATGCCGTATCAATGTGCCAATCAAAAGTCGGGGATGATTCTTATATTTTAGAGCATCATTATTGTTGTGCGACTGTTATCTTTGCAACTTTCGGATTATCAAAACTTCAGAAAGATGGTGATGTTGACGTTTTGGACAATCAGTGAGACAACTATAATTTCCTTAATTTGTGTCCAAAATGTTGTGGACAGTAGTTTGAACAAGAAAGGAGGAAGGAGTGTTCAGGCGTTTTAGTAAACTCCCGACAGCATGGTGCCTGACTTAGGCCACTCAGTATAATGTATCATGCACCTACTCCATATTTTATCACACCGAGCCAGGAGCTTTCAAAATATGTAACTGGCACAGACATTTTCAATGTGGTCGTCAGATGAAATGCAGTACACTCAGAAAGCCTCAAGCACCTGCTTTTTAATCCTCACAGTTTTGGCAATATGAAGCTTGTTTTATTGGAATGCCATGGCAGTGGGTGAATTTAAATTGTTGTCATACAATATTAATTGCACTGTGTCGCAGCAACATTGAAAAATGCTGGGACTATGACATAGTCTAGGTCATAAACAGAAATGAAGTCTGTTTTTGTTTTTTGAGGAGATTGTTAATAAAAATCAGTAATTATTTCTGTGCCCATTTTCTTCTAGGCACAAATCGGACAACATGTCAAGAGTCTGTTCAGCCCCATCACTGACATAGCAGCAACATATACAAATGAATAATTGTGACTCACGCGCCAGATGTTCGTCACTTCAGCTCTATGCAGATGTTACCGGCACCAGGGGAAACCACCTTGGGGAAATCTGGACCTACAGCAATGGTTACAAAGGCTAGGAGGCACTGCGTAGCCAAATAAAACTGGAAACTGTGACTCTGTGAATCAGTAGAGAGCACGGAAATTAGAGCGTTGCTCACGGCAAAGCTTGTTTATTTCTGAAACAATTGCATACAGTTCCCATACGTTCACAGTGTCTCTATTAGCTCTCTGATAAAAGTGCATGTTAAAATGATAATGAAACGTTTCAAAATTAAATAAATGGTGTAACCAAACTAGGGTGACCAGACGTCCCAATTTGACCAGGACAGTCACGATTTTGAGTTGCGTGTCCCAAGTCCTGACAAAAGCCTGTCGGGGCGCTAAAATGTTCCACTTTACACCAACCGGTATGAAATTGTCCCGGTTGTCTGTGTGTGTGTGTGTGTGTGTGTGTGTGTGTGTGTGTGTGTGTGTGTGTGTGTGTGTGTGTGTGTGTGTGTGTGTGTGTGTGTGTGTGTCAGTCAATCGCAGCGGTCTGCATCTGCATAATCTGTGCAGCCAGCATTACAATGTATATTTGTAAAAATTGTTGCAAAGCCTCTTCTTATCTGTCTCGTTTTAACGGTTAGGCTATATTGCTAGCTAGGCTACACCAGACGGGCCAATTTTGCTGACACGTGGGCACAATTTCACAGTAGGCTTTCAGCCAACAAATTGATTCTTGAGCAAATTCGCTCCTCTAACAAATACTGTATACGTTGTTTCCAATAGGGAGGCTATCTGCTCTATCAAATTAAAAGATTACATTAGTGTGTGTGTGTGTGTGTGTGTGTGTGTGTGTGTGTGTGTGTGTGTGTGTGTGTGTGTGTGTGTGTGTGTGTGTGTGTGTGTGTGTGTGTGTGTGTTTTTGTTGTTGGTTAGAATAACACTGGTAACACTTTACGGTAAGGGTACATGCTTTATCAGTTAATGCATGGATTAATTGATGTATGTATTATTATGCATTATGTAATTAATGATTTATGTTTTACTGCATTCCTTAATATCCCATGAATCATCAGGAGTTGACGTGTTCATAGTCTGTCATTCGTGACATCATACATGGACAACACAACTAAAGCATTAGGTACATGGGCACATCATTATGAATTATGATTTATTAATAATGATCATGATAAGTTATTTTTCTGCAAAAAAAATGTGGTCATCACTGCGCAAATTCTGATTTGAACACAACTTGTGCATAATGATGTACCCACCTTACTTAATGCTTTAGTTGATGTGTTTGCTCATGCATGAGGTCATAAATGAGAGGCTATGAACTCATGTCAATTCCTGATGATTCATAAGTTGCTAAGGAATGAAGAAATGCACAAATCATGAATTAATTCATGCATGAATTCATAATTCATGTACCCTTACCATAAAGTGTTAGCATAACTACTCCTGTCATAGCAACTAGTCTTAAATGTGACGTCATGGGATCGCCGTGACTATTTATACCCGCGCTGGTGCTTGCAACACTAGTTGCAGTCTTCTCCTGAACAGAGGTGGCGCTAATGAGCAAATGCTACCGACTGGAAGAGGAAGAAAAAGGTAAACAGCGGCAGAACTGGCAGCAGCATTGACGTCAATGCTTCGATTTGATTTGATGACCTACTTCGTCAGATCAAGCCTTTCCTTCACCATAAAAGAACTCATCTTAACTCAGTAAGTTTACAAGAGAGACTTGCAGTCACTCCAAGAGTCCTGGCATCCGGTTGTTGGCGAACTCGTTCAGGCCTCCTGTTTCCGCTTTGTCGCACGCCGCTGAAAAAAAAAAAGAGCCGTGCGCGACTTCTGCTCGTGCGCTATAAATCGGGCGCGCTGGCAGGATATTACGTCGTTTTGACGTCACGATGGCGCGCGCCACCATGGATGCGTCTAGTATATAAGAGCCCTAAGTGCTTCGGTTGGTCTGGAGTAGCCCGGGCCCTCGGGTCCACGTGAGCGGAGCCATTTGTGACTGGGTCGGTGTGCGGCCGGAAAAGCACCGTAGTGTTTATAAAACAAGTTTTGGGGGGGGTTAGGCAAGTAGGCCTATCATGATTTCTTTAGGCTAGACTGTAAATTGCAGCGACTGTGTGTATTAGTGTCGGGAAAACATTTGGCCTCATTCTGTTTCGCCACAAGAACTCTGCCAGGTAAGACTGAAATAGCTCAGCTGTCTCAAAAGTTTTGGATACTTTGACGAACGCTGGAAGGGTGGCTATAACATGCGATGCATGGACATCAATTGCCACGGTGTCCTACGTTACCGTAACCACGCATTTCACCAACGATGATTGGCAGCTAGTGTCACTTGTGCTCCAAAGAAGAGCAATGTACGACAAATGTGGCCGACTTGTTGAAGAGGTTAGCAGATGAATGGCATCTGAATGACAACGACTTAAGTTTTAGTCACAGACAATGCTTCTAATATGGTCGCTGCTGCCCAACTTAGAGGATTTATGCATGTGAGATGTTACGCCCACACCTTAAATCTGGCTTAATTGTAAGCGAGTGCTCAAGTTGCCTGCTCTGTCTAAGCTGCTGGCGAGGATTAGACGCATAGTTTCGTTTTTTTTCCACCGCAGCACCTTCGGCGCGTACCAGCTGGAGGAGAAGCAGAAGCTACTTGGTCTGCCATGTCACAAACTGATAACAGACGTGAGCACCAGGTGGAACAGTGCGTATGAGTTGGTGGAGCGTTTTTTTGGAACAGCAGCCTGCTACCTGCGCCGCTTTACTCTCTCCCCAGGTGAGGAAAGGAGAAGCTATCTCTGTACTTTCACTGAGCCAGATGTCTCCAATGCAGAGGATGTAGTTAAGGCCCTCAAGCCAATGAAAGATGCTACTACACTTATATCAGAGGAGAACAGCCCCACAGTGTGTTTGATTGCCCCACTGCAAGCTCAACTCTGCCAGGAAACGACGGGCAACATTACAGAATCATCAATTATCCTCGAGTTAAAGCAGGTCATCAACGAGGACCTCAGTAAAAGGTACACCTCTGACCTAGAGAGAAGCACACTTCGTTCAGCTTCTGCTCTAGACCCGAGATTCAAGGGATTGCCTTTCCTTTCTGAGGAGGATATAGAGGAGACATGTGGAAGAGTTGTTGCTGAGGCTGCATCACTTGAGGTAAATAATGCTATTTTATTGTATGATATAACATTATTATATTGATTTTCAAGGCTTACTATTTACTTTGTTAAATTTATACATTTGAAAACATAACACAAAATTAATGCATAATACAATATTGAACAGCTAGGTGGCCTAATTTATGGTTTTATTTTTTTATTATTTTATACGTGGTTAGGATTGGAGATAGTGACATGATATGGAAATGTGAAAATGAGGCCGCTGTGGTGATCCGCTCTTATTATGTTTACCTACAGCCACAGGTAAGAGTCGAAGATGACGAAAGCCAGCCCAACACAGAGGACACCCACACCACAGAGGAGCAGAGCCAAAGCCCCTCCCCTCCCAATAGAAGAGCTGCCCCCTCTTTGCAAAACCCCTCTCCTCCCAAGAGAGAAGCACCATCCTCTTTGCCATGCCCCTCTCCTCATAAGACACGAGCTCCATGCTCTTTGTTGGAGAATCTGCTGGGAATACCTTCGCTGGTAACACAGCTCAGCAGCCCATCTCTGCCTATGCTAAAGCTGAGGAGGAGGTTAGCAAGTTCCGTGGTGCTCCACTAATTCCTCTCTCTGAGGACCCTCTCAGCTGGTGGAGAAAGAAAGAGGTGATGTAACTCCTGCTTTCCAAGTTGAGCATGCGATACTTCTGTATTCTGGCCACCAGTGTCTCTGCAGAAAGAGTCTACTGCAAGGGATATCGTGACTGCCCAACGGAGTCGACTAGCTCCTGTTCTTACACAATAACTTGCATATTCCATGAGCATCCACCAGTTATTAACTGGAAATTAAGCACCTTTACTGTTACTGTTTGTTTACTAATATGTTGCACTTCCATAGTACCCAGCCATGATTTAATTGTAGCACTGTTATGCTATTTCTGTTTACTTTTCTACCTCATATTGCACAGTGTTTTTGTATGAGAGCTGAATTCCAAGCCATACTTTTTGCACAGTGTTGAAATGCAAGAGGCATAACACTGTGTAGCATAAAGTTGTTGTTTTTCTGTCTCAGGTATTTGCTGCTTATTACCAATAACAGGAGGATTTTGTGTTTGAAGTCTTATATAATTGACTAAGAGCAGCTTTACATAGAAAAAGATTAGACAGAAAAGAAAAATTCATGTGTTTATGTTTTACATACTATTGTGTTGAAATGCAACCTGCATTGATTATTGCATTGTTCATAGAAAGTTATATTTGTGACGATAAAAGCTTTTTCTCAAATAAAATATTAGAGAAGGTAATTCATCTGTTGATTTTCTTTAATGATCATTACAAGCAGTTTAGCAGGTTCCTAATTAATTAAGGATATTGTATGGGGAATTTGGAATTCACACACATGCATTTAACAGTAGTGCTTGACTATATGGCGTCGACAACGACATGTTACTGAATGACCGTCGGGAACGTAAAACTAGCTGGAAACGGTATATCTCATCACCATTTCATCACTGCTGGCTGGCTAATACTCTGAACAAAATATAGAACATGTTATGTTACAGAACGCTAATATCAGTAACCTACACTTACAAACTACTGTGAAAAACTACGTTGTAAAACCGAAGTTCATAAAATAGAACTAACATTACTCAGCATGCCAACACTGTTAGGAACAATGTAAGCTTCAATGTTAAGCTTTTTGCCTTAACACACACCTCAGAATCCTCTCACAACATCACAAAACGATTACTATAACATTCAGATAGTACGCTTAATATAAAAAGAAAAGAAAAATGAGTTGCAGTTCCTGTGACTCAATAGAGAACACAGAAATTAGCGTGTTGCTCATGGCAAAGCTTGTTTATTTCTGAGCTGCGCATGAGCAGAGGCAGAGCTAAGAGCTACGGTCTGCAATATTCTTTTTCCCACTATGGCCATGCCAAGACCCGCCCTTCAATAGCTACTATTGGCTAGGCGTCCATGCTTACGTAAGGTAACGTAACCTGATTTGTTCAGGTCCTATCCCCTGACCAATTGGCTATCCTAACCTTAACCGCTCAAGGTCAAATGCCTAACCCCAACCAATTGACCACGCCAAATGGGTCTTGGCGTGGCCATAGTGGGATTCGTAATTTTGCCTATAGTCTCCCTACTGGATCAACAACAGCGCCATCTACTGACATGGAAGCGTAATAGCTTTGTAAGTCTCTGTAAAGACTAGTTAGAATGGTTCAAATATTAACAAAAATTGGGGGGTGTCTGTTTAAATTAAACTAAACATGTAGCCTTTTCAACCTACTACACAGAAAAACGAAAAGAAAATCCTAGATTGAGATACAAACAGCAATGTCATTCTGTAAAACCAGAACATACAGTATTATCAACCCTATGGCCAGACAAGACTGTCAATATTAAACGATTCTGCAAAACACCATTGGGCAAACTAAAACAATTGGTTTGGTTAGGGAAAGTTCACAGTTTAGGTTAATAATAGTCTGAATCAGCCCTCACCATCCGCTCTCTCTGTGTGTTGCTGTGCTGGAAAATCCCTTCGCTACAGGAAACAACAACAAACTTCGAGCTAGCAAGCTACACACTGAAAATGGCAAGTTTTGAAGAAAATTTGGATCATGCAACAAGTCAGGCCTGCTTGGTTCTTTCGGGGGAATGATTGTAAAGATCTACTTAGTAAATGCTGTAAACATATTCTATCTAACTGGGACGTTTTGATTTGATTGGTGGGATTGCTAAGGACGAAGTACACACGGCGATACACTGGTAAGAGCAAATTACGTTTCATCATATTTCCAGCTCATTTGAATAGCTCACGTCACGTTACTGTATTGTGTGACCAGTTTACTTAATTTATTATTGTATGTGACATTTTTTTGCAGGGTGCAAATGTTCCATCAAATCAAGTTCCTTCCCGAGTCTAATTTAGAGAGCCCGCAAAACGTTGCTGGATGACTCACGTCAGCCAGTTAAAAATCGGCTACCTTTTATCGTTTAGCTTAGCTTTGCTTAGCAATTGAAACTATACACAACACTATCTTATCCACGTCATCCACCCAAGCTCCGCCCTCTTGTCCAAATATGGAAACTCTTGGCTTTAAGAGTCCACACACTGTGTGACGTCACTAATGCTATATGCAATATTTTTACAGTCTATGCTTATACTGCATGTTATAGAACAACATAAATCAATTAAGCTTGACTGTTCATTTTCAACTCAAGGTACACTTACTCACTTGTTCTCCAGCTTTCTATTTTATTATACAGTCCTAATCAGCCGATGGAGTTTACTCGATTGTAATGAAACTTCAAATGTTTGAATTATTCAGAGCATTTTTAAGACTTCTAGAAAGCTCAGAAACAAGCGAGTAAGTGGACCTTGATTCAAGATTGTTTTGTCAACCATACATCATTTTTTCACAGCTGATACAAATACTCAAACACACAAAACCAAAGCATGGGACAAATCAAATACTGCTCTGTAAAGAACAGACATGATCTGTCTATAATGGGGGAAAAGAGATCAAAGTGCCTTAACTCTAAAATGATACCTGGCAAGCTGTTAAAACCTTCTGAGCAGTCACAGTGGCTTGTATTGGAAAAGACTTGGCAACACAGCATGGGATTTACTTATTTTTGTTATACTCAACTAGACTCTGCAACAAGTGCAGAGACAGGCTGAATAAGCCATACATATGTTGCAATTTCTTTTATTCAGGACATTGAATGTAATTGATCCATGGCTGCAATTATTGTAAGATGGAGAAGAGAACAATTGTTACCTCCTCTGATCTCTGCCGTCTCTGCAGGAAAGGGTCTGGTGACTTTGTGGTTCACCACAAGGCAATTTATTTACAGCCCTCCACTTGTGGCTGTGTAAATATTCTTTATGAGTGAGGAGGCTGTCACCAAAGAACGGCACTTGATCAAAACCAACCCTTTCTTGTCAGGGGCTAATGTGAAGGTGTATATCACACCAGGCGTCCGCCCCCTGAGTAGTGAGAGGCAGGGACTGTGGCATTGTTACAAGAAATGGGGCTCCCAGAGGGACTCTAGACCTCCACTGAGTGCAAGTCTCTTTCAGTTAGGTAGTAACGTGCAGTCTTTTCTGCCAGTAGCTACAAGAAGCAGTGGGACTGTTGTTGTACATAGCCTACAATGAGTATTTCTTAGGCAAGACTTGCGGATTCTTGCTGCTCATTACATCACATAGATTGTTCATGTCAGTAGCCCCCAAAGGTGGGTCAAGCTGTGTCTAGAAATTACATTTCTTACCAGTTATGGAATGACACATCTGCCTCACTATAATAGCAGACACAACTGTAATGGTGAATAAGGGAAATAACCATCCATAATTTTTCTGTGTTGCCTGCGACTAGCCTGAAGTTTTCAGTGTGACCTCCTTAAGGAGCTGTTATTGGATTAGACTGTCATGGCAGCGGACGGATGCGTGATCAAACACTTTTATTCTCCTCAGCAGTCTTTATTACACACAATCTTTTGGAGGGCTGACTCATAGAGAGCTGTTAGGAATCACTTACAGATGGATGCTTAGCCTGCAGTTAGAAATGGACAGTACAATATGAGAAGGACGCCACTAATTTGATTTCATTATGTGAATATTGTGCCGTTTTTAGGTCGCTTTCATCAGGTTGTGAACCAGTAACATGGCTTCCGAAGCTATTTTCTTTCTATAGTCTCTAAATGGAGGCCTAGATGAGGCCTGTGGTCTATTTAGAGGGACCTCCTGGGGGCTAATGAGCTCACCACTCAAGGATGCATAATTGAACCATATGCCTCATTCCATGACTCTACATGCTCCAATATTTGAAATAGTCATAATTGTTTTGGTTGGTACATGTATAGATCAGTGTACGTCTATATGTCAAAGCAGTAAAACAAATGCAAAGACTTGGCAACATAATGTTTTGTATCCAGAAGTCTGTTGTGGTGGTAATTGATGCTTTAATAAAGCTTTATGCTGATCTGCTTAGGCTTCTGTACACACACAGACACACACACACACACACACACACACACAATTAAGTTAGTGGATTGATAATTGACATCAGACAATATCTGAAGTGAGTTGTGCATGACTTCTCACTCGTGTGAAGCTGAAAAAATTAACTTGTGCCTAAGGTGAGTATGATGTAAATTTATTATATATAATTTATTATATATTACATATTCATAAGCTCTCAACAGTACAGAATCAATAATCAGCACTCGGGCTTTAAACAGCCCACTCTGTCATCCCCATTGTTCCATATTTACATGTACAGTATGTTTTCTGCTCATTAATGAATACCATGAGGATTTTTGTGTCTTGTAATTATGTGAAGTACATTCTTGTTGGGTTATTTAGAAGAAGACACCACAAGCTATGCCTTGCGATGAGGGACAATACCTCTCATCACACAACCCACTCCTTTGCAGCATCCTCAAGAGGATAATAGCACTTTTATCGCTGATAACGCAAAACACAACTTGAGAACAAAATGGCAATTGCCCTATGAAGTATGCATATTATCCCAAACATCAGACTCTTTTGTGCAAAATAATAAAGAAAATTCATGCGAGGCAATGACTCAGAATTTTGTTGATACTGTATGACAAACACTGGAAACAGGAATTACAGGAACGACTATAATTAAAATGACTTAGCTCATACTTTTATATCATTCACAGCCTTTTCTGAAGAATACAGAAACTATAGTTGTCAGCATCTGAAACAATCAATTAATGGTGACGAAAAAGGTCACCTCATGTCTTGATCAACAACAACAGGCTGACAAATCTGTGTTTCATCGTAAAGCTTCCATCAGAGCATGAAGGACTTCTCATTTAAACCCAAACCACATCCATAGATTTGACTTTGAATCATGATCACAGTCCATCTCTCACTCCTTCTTCCCTCTGGTCTAGACTTTAAATTCTTCAAGCACTACATACTCGATCTAAATCTGGGTGAGACTGGTGTTAATTTAGAGTCACTTCCTGTTGCTCCCCTGGGATCAGGAACAGGGATGATACAAGACGTAAGCTCAACTCTTTGGACCTTCTTGACCTTCTTCACTGGCTCTCCTGTGTATTTTAGATTTTATTTCTACATGGCCAGTGTTGAGAGTAGACCGGCTGACCTACATGCACTATAGGCAAGCAATTATGTTTATGTAGTACTAAATTGCTTTCCTAATTAAGCTGTGGTTGGAAACGTAATCACGTCTTGATTATGTTCAGATGTTTTTTTTTGGTTTTTTTGAAGAGTTTCTTTGGGGCTTTTCCCTTTATTAGACAGTGGATATACAGTGCCTTGCGAAAGTATTTGGCCCCCTTGAACTTTTCGACCTTTTGCCACATTTCAGGCCTCAAACATAAAGATATAAAACTGTATTTTTTTGTGAAGAATCAACAACAAGTGGGACACAATCATGAAGTGGAACGAAATTTATTGGATATTTCAAACCTTTTAAACAAATAAAAAACTGAAATATTGGGCGTGCAAAATTATTCAGCCCCCTTAAGTTAATACTTTGTAGCGCCACCTTTTGCGCGATACTACAGCTGTAAGTCGCTTGGGTATGTCTCTATCAGTTTTGCACATCGAGAGACTGACATTTTTGCCCATTCCTCCTTGCAAAACAGCTCGAGCTCAGTGAGGTTGGATGGAGAGCGTTTGTGAACAGCAGTTTTCAGTTCTTTCCACAGATTCTCGATTGGATTCAGGTCTGGACTTTGACTTGGCCATTCTAACACCTGGATATGTTTATTTGTGAACCATTCCATTGTAGATTTTGCTTTATGTTTTGGATCATTGTCTTGTTGGAAGACAAATCTGCGCCCCAGTCTCAGGTCTTTTTGCAGACTCCATCAGGTTTTCTTCCAGAATGGTCCTGTATTTGGCTCCATCCATCTTCCCATCAATTTTAACCATCTTCCCTGTCCCTGCTGAAGAAAAGCAGGCCCAAACCATGATGCTGCCACCACCATGTTTGACAGTGGGGATGGTGTGTTCAGGGTGATGAGCTGTGTTGTTTTTACGCCCAAACATAACGTTTTGCATTGTTGCCAAAAGTTCGATTTTGGTTTCATCTGACCAGAGCACCTTCTTCCACATGTTTGGTGTGTCTCCCAGGTGGATTTTGGCAAACTTAAACGACATCTTTTATGGATATCTTTAAGAAATGGCTTTCTTCTTGCCACTCTTCCATAAAGGCCAGATTTGTGCAGTATACCGCTGATTGTTGTCCTATGGACAGAGTCTCCCCAGCTCAGCTGTAGATCTCTGCAGTTCATCCAGAGTGATCATGGGCCTTTTGGCTGCATCTCTGATCAGTCTTCTCATTGTATGAGCTGAAAGTTTAGAGGGATGGCCGGGTCTTCGTAGATTTGTAGTGGTCTGATACTCCTTCCATTTCAATATTATCGCTTGCACAGTGCTCCTTGGGATGTTTAAAGCTCGGAAATCTTTTGTATCCAAATCCAGCTTTAAACTTCTCCCACAACAGTATCTCGGACCTGCCTGGTGTGGTTCTTTGTTCTTCATGATGCTCTCTGGCTTTACACGGACCTCCTGAGACTATCACAGAGCAGGTGCATTTATACGGAGACTTGATTACACACAGCTGGATTCTATTTATCATCATTAGTCATTTAGGTCAACATTGGATCATTCAGAGATCCTCACTGAACTTCTGGAGAGAGTTTGCTGCACTGAAAGTAAAGGGGCTGAATAATTTTGCACGCCCACTTTTTCAGTTTTTATTTGTTAAAAAAGTTTGAAATAGCCAATGAATTTCGTTCCACTTCATAATTGGGACCCACTTGTTGTTGATTCTTCACAAAAAATTACAGTTTTATATCTTTATGTTTGAGGCCTGAAATGTGGCAAAAGGTCGAAACGTTCAATGGGGCCGAATACTTTCGCAAGGCACTGTATCTGAAAGTGGGAGAGAGATGGGGAATGACACACAGCAAAGGGCAGCAGGTCTGATTCAAACCCTGCGCCGCTGCAGGACTCAGCCAACATGGGGCAAACGCTCTTACTGGGTGAGCTAGAGGCCGCCCCCAGACGTTTTTTTTTTTTTTATGAATGTGTAAAGTACTACATTAATGTGCTGCTCCAGTTTTGCAGGGAGGTCTTCAGAGTGGAATGGTCCATCGGGTATTGATTATTTTTTTTTTTTTTTATTTTTTTAATTGTTCTTGTGGTGTTGGTTTTTAAAAAAAAAAAAAAAAAAAAAAAAAAAAAAAATAAAATAAAAAAAAAAAAAAAAAATAAATTAGGAAAAAAAAAAATAGAGAGAAGAAAATATAATATTATGTGGTGGGGGGGGTATTTTTTTTTTTTATTTTTTTTTTTTTTTTAAAAAAAAAAAAAAAAAAAATTTTTCGGGGAAAAGATAGAATAGAGGGGGAGTTTTTTAAAAAATTTTTTTTTTTTTTTTTTAATTTTAAATTTTTAAAAAAAAAAAATTTTTTTTTAAAAAAAAAAAATGTTTTTTTTGTTTTGGGGTTTTTTTTTTTTTTTTTTAAAAAAAAAAAAAAAAAAAAGTTTTTTTTTTTTTTTATTTAATAAAAAAAAGGAAGATCAATTTTTTATTTTTTTTTTTTCTCCTCTGCCCATTTGTGCACGTTTGAAGAAAAAAAACAGATGCAGTGTAGCTTACATCTGGTAGCATGCAGCTAAAGACACGGGGTAAGTAAGCTTAGCGTTAGCCTGCGATTGCAATTTTCCATACACCATGGCCACTGCCGAGGCGTTCACAGGCCAGGGTGGAGATCTAATATCTACACCTAATCCTGGGTCTTTCCATCTTGCACTAGTATTTGTTTCAATTAGATGCTCCTAATGCACAAACCAATCACCATTCTTATACAACACTTGCTACTGCTCCAATCAGAAAGATGTGGTTGTACGCCAAAGATAAGGTAATATGGTAATTTCCTTGTAGAATTATGAGGTGGTACTGTACATGCACAGACCACTGGCAGTTCTTAGACCAAAAATTAGTGATGGCCAAATTAAGCCTCATGAAGCTTCGTGAACCATTTTCTTTATTTTCTGAGGCCACTAGCTGGCGCTCTCTGTTCAACAAAGGGTTGAAAGCACAGTGAATTGCCATTCCTTAAACCTTTTTCTTTAAACCAAGAGCACCATCTTATGGGCTCAGAAAATTCATGAAATGGTTAATCAGGCTTCATTTGGCCATCAAAACCAAAAGTGTTTAATTTCTGATGTTTATAAGAGGTTATGGAGCATCTCATTTGTTCTCTCACATTGTTTGTTCCATTACCTTGAGGGTGACAGAATGATCTCATTCTTAAAGTCCCTGCCCTAATCTGAATGTACCTAGCACACACAACTATTTATAAACCATTGCCAGAGGATTTTGGCAACAACGGCCAACTGGTTATACATTGGGAATGCCTGAGTTTATTCCTAAAAAGTGTTTTATCCAACATGCTCTAGCAACCACCTGCGGCAGACTTGAACAAAATGACATATAATGTAAGAACTTCAAGGCGCCAAGGAGGAGTTTTCTTAAAGTGGGGGATCTTGGTGAACACACATCTCTGGCAGCACCTCTGTCGCAATGAGTTTTGCGTGTGTTCTATTGATTGATGCAAACAGTGATCACATGCTTCCTGCAAACATGCAGGAAGTAGAAGCCACTGACCTTGATCTGCATGCACATAATAATAATATAGTATTACACCATCAATCTTCCTAACTCTGGGCTACTTTTTTAGTAGAGAAATGACAGGTTTGTCCAAACGTTGTTCCCCTCTTATAGGTGGGCATTTTTGCTCTGATCCCATAAAGGTCACACACATCTATCTAACTTGATACCTGAAGTTACTAATTGTGTACCTATTGCCGTTCCCTTTCTGATAACTTACAGATAGATATACAGTATACCCATCAAAGTCCTGGTGATTCCTGCCTGACAGAGGCTCCAACTGCTAACAGCTGCTTAGATACAGTGTCAGCCCCAGTGTTACTTTGCCCAGGGCAATACTACACATTAATAGAAAATGCAGCTAGATGGGCAAACTGATGTTCAAATGCTCCACATAGGTCTATTGTGGTCTATAACGTTAGTTCAAGTACCCCCTGGAATATTTTTTAAAAGAGAGAGAGCCAGGAATTCTTGTTTCCAGGCTGCTGAAAATTAAATTTTTCTCTGTACTTCTTGTTCTACTGGCATACTGTATGGTATGTTTTTTTGTCTCCATACAGCTGTTAGAGGACAGCATTTTAATCTAGACTGCTGTCGTATGTCCCTGCCATAAAGGAAGAGACAAATCAGTATTGTTCAGTAGCAAAGCACTTTCTCTTTTAATTCTTTGGTCAAATGATTCCTGGCCCTCAGATATCCATATGCCATAAAACAGGTCTTTGGATTTTGCAGCTGGTAATGCTTGATGCATGCTTTAACCCTATCATGTAGGAGACCTACAGGCTGAGAGAAACCCTGGAGAAATCTCCTACAGGATCTGCAAAATCCCAGGTGTTTAATGGTGGCAGACACAAGCCACTGGTTCACTGCAGCTATCTAGGTCTGTACTTGTGTTCTCAACTTTAATCAGGACCAAGGAAACATACTTTGGACAGGAGAGCATTTTTAGTTTTTTTTCAACATTGACCTTCAAAACTGTCCTCTGAAGTCTCTGCAGGACTGCCTGGTGCCATACAAGATGTCTAGATTTGAAGCTGAACTGAAGCTGATGGCACATACATTTAGTTACAGTATACCTGCTATTTTATCTGAAGTCATCTCTAGCACTTCATATGTTTGGTCTTGCTAAAAAGCTTCTTTCCAAGTTGGGTGTATCTATCAGCCAACCAGAGTGTGATATTCTGGATCCTAGTCTACGGACAGATTCTCCTCTGGATCTCTTACATTTTTTTGTTCTTAAGCTGAGTCATCCTTGACTAATAGAAACCCATACTCAAGTACATGAAGTCAACCACATGGCTTGCGTGTCCAGCTCAATGCACACGTGTGGGGCCGTCAGTGAGTTGGCTGTGGGCTGTTGACTTTATTCTGTTGCTATTGTCAGAAGAATAACTCAGACAGTGCTATCCTGGTTCCCAATATCCAACACAGTATTAGCTTTACCTCCACCCATCTTAACCTTATCCTTCTGACAAACAATAACTGCCAATTTAAAATCTCTCATGTGTGTCTTTCACCTTCACCTTTTATTGTGATTTCTCTTGACAACTGAGGAATCTAGCCTACCTAAAAAGGTGAACCCCTGATAGTAAACTAGCCCTCTAACTTGTTATTTTTGCACCCCCTTGTAATATGTCCTTCTCCCTTAATTGCATCTGAAACCAATATAGGCTCCACACATTTGTTTCACTTGTCTTCGAGAATCCTTCATCAGAGCATTTGGTAGCTTTCCAACAGTCTTAACCTGCTTAGGCCATAGCTTAGACATGCCCCCACTCAGTTGTGGTAATCTAAAGTCTATCCAAAGGGTCCATGTCATCTCCCAACACGGTCTCACGGCAGTTCGTGAAATGGTCACGTAATTTTTAATCTATTGATTTGTGTACACTGACAAGTTTATCTCGTTTTTTTCATGGTGGCCAGCATGTAATGGGAAGCATCTATACGGAGGTTGGGTTTATGAAAAGAAGAGCAGGGAAAGGAAACGTCAAACGTGGGAGACGATCCCCGGTCTCCGGGGTGAAAGTCCTGTGTTGTTTGACCCATCCACCACCCCAACCAACCTCTCTACGAGGCTTGTTGGCATTTCATACTACTCGCTACCGTAGTCTTGCGGTGATCACGAAAGATGCTTCCCATTGAAAAACATTAGTTTAAATAACGTGCTGGCCACCACGAAATAAACTAGATAAACATGTCCGTGTACACGAATCAAAAAGATTAAATAACGTGACCAGGGCCCCATTTCAGGAAGGACGTTTAACAAACTCTGAGTCTAACCCTGATGTCTGAGTTGATTTACCCTGAGACGGGAAACTGAGTTGATATGAGTTGGTTCAATAAACTCAGAGTAGGTTCCGTGCACCACAACAATAAAAAGGCAGCATGAATGGAGCCATGATACTACAATTCACCATGGTAAGTACCAACCACAAACGGGTCAGCGGAAATACTCATGCGCATATATAGTGAGTTAAAAAAACAACACAGTGGCTGCTGCAAAAGAGAGAATTTGCGTGGGAGAAAATTGCTGCAAGAGTAAATGCGTATACTCCAATATAGTGTATATCATATTTAATCATAAGTATAGCCTAATGTTACTGGTGAAATGGTATTGAACCTATAATCTATTTCATTTAGGTGCAATACTGCGGACAAAAAAGTAGGCTACTACGCCTACTAATCCCATTCTGAGGCTGCAGCACCATTATTAACAGATCTCATCTCATAAACATCTTTTATTTCAAAGGGTTTACATCATTCACCTGCAATACTGTGGAACTCCTTTTTAATGGCTCTTACTGGTTTTTGTCCAGGGAACACTACAAAAAGAGCGAGTCACACTCTTCTGACGGCGCTTTGCTACAGTGGCGTTACTAATATGCTCCGCAAACTGCCATTTTCAAAAAAAAGTAATGTGACACAAATAATCTGCTGGGATGTAAAAGCATAAGATGGGTGACGTTAGTGATATGAATAAAGCAGCTTCTTCATCAACGGGATCGTCGACAAAAGGAGAAAAAAAAAACGTTTTATAGTCTGCCTAACATGGTTAATAAACCAACACAATTTTGTTATTCATGCAAATAACAAACTGCGCTAAAATGCGCCTGATACAGACTGAATGAATGAATGAGGAAATGAAAGTGCGCCATGTCAGAGGGAGGAGACTGAGAGAAACTCAAGGTTTATTCAAGAAAATCTGCTCCAGACCAGGTTAGTCACTAACACAACTTACTAACAGGTTAGTCACCTGCTTTCTGAAATGGGGCCCATTTCACGAACTGCCGTGAGACTGGGTTGCATCTTCTCCTGTTGCAGACTTCAATGTTACCATTAATATGAAAGTACAGCTGATGTTGATAGGAATTTGAAACCTCTAGAGTCATACTGCTAGTGTGGCTGCAAAATAAGTCTTGGAAGTTAACCTTGATTACAATAGTGTCTTGATAAGACTTGGCTATTAGTACTACAGGAGAGAAGTTATCTCACATTAGCAGGCAGTATATTTGAATGTGTTTGCAAGCATACATTTTCAATATATTTCATGTTGAGCTAAAGCCAAAATTTTATATGATGATATTTATCCTTGTTGCACGTTCCATCGAGAGCAATCGTCAGTGTTGCGAAGAGCAAAATGGCTTCCCATTTTGCCAGTCTACCTCTATGCTGTTCCCAATCTTGCAGTCAGGGATAACACCAAAGAGGCAGTGCCTTCTGGTGGTGTTAGCAGGCACTGCAATATTTGTCCACAAGTTTATACTGTACACAGGGCTGGACTGGGACAAAAAATTTGCCCTGGCATTTTTTGGCCCAGGCGGCCCACATACACCGTGATTGGTCAGACACATTCCCTACACACAGTCCTCTTAAAATATGCGCATATAAGTGCGCGCACACAAACACGCACACACACACACACACACAGCCGGCCCGGAGTGGGGAAGGGGGTTCCTGGATTTGATTGGGTCAGGCCAGTGCCAATAAAGAAAATTAATCAATGGGCCGCTGTGAGTTCTTTATGGGATGGCGCGGCCCCCCCCCCAAAAAAAAGGCCTCTTCATATCGGCGATTCGGCCCAAAAGTGCGTCGGCCCACCGGGAAAATGCCCGGTATGCCAGATGGCCAGTCCAGCCCTGACTGTACATTAAATATGCCAGCTTTTCACCTGACAACTGCAATATGATATTTGAATCCTTATGCCAACATGGCATTTTCATTAAACAGCTGGCTTAACCAGGAAGTGGCATGTTTGTTCGAGCATCTGTTGTACTGTCTGTGTGTCCTCCCATATGCGCTGAATTTACATAGTGGCTTCAATTGCAGATTCAGGGGAATAGACATAAATGAAAAGGATTGTGTGCTTCTGTACCTGCAAAAGCTGTCTAAAGTCAGTCCATATGTGAATCACAATCTCTTTGTAATAGCCTTCCTCTGTCAAGAGAGAGGCTGTACCTGTCAAATCATTTAAATTACTACACCCATTGTTGAGATGGAAGTGCTTGGATCAGGGCTTTGACGTTGTGGAACTTCCGAAGCCCTGAAAGTATGCCTCGCTGAGTTTTGGTGTCTTTGCAAAACAGAATTATGCTCTGAGAAATGTCTCTGTCCAAACTCATGGAATTTAATCAAAATCAACAAACTGAAGTAGAGCCTGGCTGTATTTCACAAACACTCACGTACTGTTACCGCACACTAACAAACATTCTCTCCTCTCTGAAACAAAAATACACACATAGTAGTACATCAGTACATTAACATACTGGATGCATACATTAATGCATGCATGACTGTCAGTCATGCATGCATCAATGTATGCTGTTACCATCAATACACAATGACTTTATTGTATGTAGGTTACATTATAAATGTCATAGAAAATAATGACCTTTTTGTAATATACCATGCAATTTATATTCTAATACCAGCAAAACCTTCTTGACCTAGATAACCCAGATATTACGGAGTTATACTCTTGGATTTTAATTTAATTTATATAAATCTCACTACTTCATGTTTCCTATAGTTAATGGCCTCTTGTAGACCCTTGACTGTTCATAAATCAGAAGTTCAGCTTTGGCGTTATTACAAATTGAGTGATCTCACAAAAGCTGCTGTATCCATGAATCTTCTGAGTGGAGTGTAGGAGGAGAGAGGGGGAAACAAACTGGAGAGCCTACAGAATTTCCGCGCCATTATTCTATGTCAGTTTCCCAGACAAGGAATAAAGCAGATCTGATTCTTGGTTTAATATCCAAACACATGAGAGTCTCCTACCAACTGCTCTCTAAATGGTTTTCAGGTGACAACATTTTGTGACAAAGCAAGAACTGGAATTTTTTGAGGTGTACATGCACACACACACACACACATACATACATGTATAATGTATTTTCCATGTTAGGGACCGTTCGGTATTTATGGAATGGACCACCGGAGGAAAATAGGGGAGGCTCATGTCTTTTTATTCTTTGTTGAGGGGAGGGTCACCCAAATGTTTTTAATGTGTGTGTGTGGGGAGGAGTCACCCAACTTTTGTATTCATGAAAAAAGCAACATTTCAAAGTGGCTTGTTTGGTGCATAATTTTGAGTGGAATAATTACATCTGGCATGACCGGGGGCCTGTTTCACAAAAGCAGAATATATAAATCCAGGATAACTGATAAAGCGAGGCTTGACCTAGTCTAATCTGTGCATCCTGGCTTGGTGCGTTTCACGAAGGCCAAGCCAGGCTGAGGAGGAGCGACTAGGTCGAGCCAGGCTGAAGTAATTCAGATAGATGCGAGTCCACGGCTTTCCTCAAAAGACCGCAAGGTCGATCACAGATTTACTGATGCCAAAATGGAGAATACGCATTGTACATACTTTATACAGAGTGAGCAGCAGCTTCTTGTGGAAGTATGATGACGTGAAACACATTATTTGTATAAAAAGAAAAGAAACACGGCTGCTGTAATGAAACAGCGAGAGAAAGCGAGGCAGACGATCACGGACCGACTGAATGCGTAATTGTAGCCTAAATATATACATTAACTGACCACTGCTCTGAACTGAAACCGTCATAATCATTCCATTCAAGGATTAGGCTACTAATCATTTTCACAAATTAACAGTTGTACTCTTTGCCTTAAAAGTAAGCAGAAGATAATGTTACTCAGGAAATTTACAATGAAGATCAATTTTCTACAACGCTAAAATATAATGCGTAAAATATAAGTAAAATATGACATATTAACTTCCACTGCTCGCTTTTAATGCAAAGTGTACAACTGTTCGTTTTTGCAAATGACAGTGAATCATTGAATGGTTTCAGTTAAGAGCAGTATTTCATAAATGTATATTTTTAGACTATCATTCAGTCGGTCCGCTATTAACTACCACGCTTCTTCTCGCGTTTCATTTTTTTATTTTTTATAGAGGCCGAGTTTCCTTCTCTACATATTATATGCTTTGCTCCCTCGTATATATGGACATAGAAAATAAAGACACTGAAGAAATTGGACTCTAAAATCTAGAAACTATGAAGATAATTAAGTGATAAATTCCATGCACACTGTAAACATGAATGGAACAGAGTATATTCATCAGTTATTTCCCCCCAAATATGAGGTCAAAAACCATTGAGGTGTCCTCTCCCTGTTGTAACATGAATGTACAGTAGCCTACATCACTAGATAGTTACTGGTCCAGTGAACTAAGACTATAATTTGGGAGGATTGTACAATTAGGATATGTTCTTAAATTGTACAATCCTCCCAAATTATATTCCCATATTTACTGGACAACATAAATTGTGTGCTAAGAATGCCAAATACAATGCACATGGAAGTGGAAAAACATGATCCTTATTGTTAAAGAATTAAAATAAAAATTAATCAACTAAAATAATTCAATGTGCATTGGTCAACTATAGAAATGTACAGCAGTGTATGTATTGCCCTTAGTAACAGACTTCATTTAAAACACATCTGAAATTTTATCAGCCTTTTATAATTATCTCAACAACTGCCATAATATATTCATCAAACTTCGAACAGCAGTCTTCATACAGCAATATAACAGTAACAATGAATGTCACATGAATAATTATAAATAAAAAAATAAAAGGTCACAACTTTAAATAATAACAGTACTTAAATAAACAGCAATATGCACCTGTTGTATTTTAATCCAGGCTGATAATAACAATAGGGTAAAACCACTGCTGGGTGATCAGAAAAGGCTCCAGGATTAAATAAATCCTGGCTGTTAGCCTGGTCAGGAGCAGGCTAGCTGTACAGAATAAATCTCCATGGTGATTTATGTGCCTCCGCTTTCGTGAAACCGAATCAAGGCTTAATTCAGCCAGGATAACTGGGAAATCCCGGCTTAATCCCTTATCTTGGTTTTGTGAAATATTTTATAAATATCTTAAATAACACAAAACAACTATATGGTGGTAGATAATACATCAGATTTCATATACTGCTTTAGTAAAAAACAACATTACCTGGCTGACGATGGGAGCAGCAGGATGCAAAAAACGAAAATTACTGTAATAAAGGTTTCCTAAATGCCATGTATATACATTTGATGTCAGCTTACTAATTGATTGCGGGTTTTGTGTAGATTTGGACTTTTATACGCTTATTCCACTTTGTTTAAACGGCGAAGTGGAGAGGCCTGGTTCACCTGTTTGGAGCTGGCTGGTGAATGGGATACACCGTGACTCTATTTGTGGATCTACTGATTGCTGTGGATTACTTTTTTTCCGTGTCATTGGATTACGGCAAAATACAGATCTTTTTTCTCAACGTGTCTTAACGTTTTATGGTGTGACTGCGCTTGGTTTCTGCGTTTGGAGAGGCATCTCAACAGACTGTAGGTCAAACACGGATTGTTCACAGTTACATTTAAGTGTCGGGGCATTCCGCCACTGTCTGTCTATTGTAAGTAAGTAAAGTTTATTTCTATAGCACATTTAAAAACAGCTCGCACTGACCAAAGTGCTGTACATAGCGCATCAGCCACAGGGTAATAAAATTAAAATAAGAATAAAACACGTATACATCAGTGATTTAGGCTAAAAAGGACAACGAAAGACAAACACTTAATTTCAAACATAGCAGGATAAGACAATTAAAATGCCGGGAAGGCCAATGTAAAACCATAACAGAGGAGTGTGATGCGTCAGATGAGAATGCAGAGATTTAGTCATGTATGGCAAGACTGTAAAAAATCAAGTCGCATCTCTGCATCTTCGCTAAGTGTAAACTAGCACATAAGGGGAGGGTCATGCCTCCTTTTTAAATCATTGTGGAGGGTCATAGAAAAATTATTACGGGTGAGGGGAGGGTCAAGTCTTTTTGGCCTAAAGGTCCCAAAACTCCTCCAGTGGCCCCTTAAATAAATAGCGAACAGTCCCTTATGCTACTTTATAATTTGCTACATTTCGAGGGAAATGTTTTACTTTTTCCACTCCACTACATTTATCCGATCACTTTAGTATTACCACACAGATTCAGATTAATAATACAAAACGTATTCAATAAATAAATCTGGATGCATAAGCATAGGTTAAATAAGATAAGACCTGATTCCTGGGGGGAAACTCACAAGCTATACAGAGGTATAAAGTAATGACAATTAGCTCCACCTTTACCAGCTGTAGCAATAAAATGTACACATTAATGCATCAATAGTTATGATCCAGTAATATTATATATATGATCCTGAAATGGGTGCATAATGATGACTTTTACTTTTGTACTTTAAATCATATTTTAATGTTAACATGTCTGTACTTTTTCCAAGTAAAATTTTGAATGCATAACCTTTACTTGCAACACTGTAGTATTTCTACGTTTAGTAGTACAATATATATGTACTTCTTCCACCACTGAGCATAAGACAGAGAAAGATTTATATGTGTAATACAGGGAATATTTTTCATCCATTCCTTGGGACAGACAACCCTTCTTCATCAGAAACCTGTGCCTCATCACTGTCAGAGTTATGAATTTGTGGCTACTTCTGTTTTGCTTGGGGTTTTGTGTCCCCATTGCAAAGCCTCTACGACTTTTAGGATTATAATGAGTCTGATGTAGTGCCTAAAGGGATTGTAAAGTTCCAAAATAGCATTGTTCTCAAACAACCATGATTACAATCCTGCAGGATTACCCAACATTATAAAAAATGTTTAGGGCTGACTTTGTGAAAAGATGCACTGATGTATCATGGTTAGACACACAGTAGGGTCTTTTTTACCTTGTTTGTCCATAGTCTAGAGTAACATTTTAATTACTGGTGTAACAGAAAGGCATAGCTTCAGTGATGCTGTGGCGTCTCTGAAATATTTTTAAATGTTTTGGCTAGTATACTGTTGTTATGCACTGGATTCTTGAAGTACTTTCTGAGTAGAGCCCCCGCAGGGAGAACCTATTGCACCTTTTAAAGAAGTGCTGGTGCCAACGCTGCGAAAGAGACATATGAGGCTGTGGACATCTAATTGATTTTCAGTCAACACATCCCTCACGTAGTCTTTTATGTGTTAAATTATTTAAGTGCCGCAGCTTGAGAGGAAGTGAGTTTATATCCTCCCAGCGGAACGGGTAACTTACCCGTGTCACTGAACATTGCGCATCAGGTATTCCACACAGATTCAACTGCCTTAGTTAAACGGGTTTTCCTGGATTGACCTTTTCACCCATGGGTTGAAAAGGTCTTAAGCAGGTACCTCAGGGCACTGCACATTATCATTGTAGAGAAGGTCTCTCTCATTACCACCACGTATTAGTATGATTAGTAAACGGTCCATTCCAGCTTACCTCTCCAAGCATCGTTTTATCATCACACAATGGACTTCCCCCTGCAGCGTTCTTGGTAAATGACCGTATTCATTATTCATCAAGGATTAGTGTCATAATCGATTTTGTCCAAACGGTCTGCATTCCACAATGTGTTCTTAATCCTACCCCCAAGAGATGCTGAACTTTGTCACATCTAATTAGGTCGCGCGAGTCAGCTACAGCTTTTACAACTTCTCCATTACACGCCTGATAATTGGTGGTCCATTCTTGGATTTAATCAAGGTCTCTATATATTTGCAGCATTGAAACATGGTTAGCATGACAGCATGTTACAGCATGTACATGAAACTGGTGTGGGCTTGTTTAGTATGAAAAGTATAAGAACATGATTTTCAGCAGCATGCCAGTTAAAACTTAGTGTGCTTGATTGAATTATGTCATACTTGATTCAGAAAAGGATGATTGTTCTGCCTTTCAGGTCACTAGTCTCGCATCACTAGTCTTCCTCCACAGCGCTGCGGAGGAGGGACTGGCTAGTCCACACAACATTCTGGGATGGGAGAATAATGTGCTCTGGTTTATTGCCATTTCTTTAAACCAATCACAATTGTCTTGGCCAGCGCTAAGCACTGGATGGAGCTATATGGAATAGCCTTGGGAAGGAACTTGTTTTGGTGGAACATGTGTACGCTCAAAGGTTGTTTTAGTCGTGCAACAGAAAACTCAGATTGGACAGATAGTCTAGCTAGCGGTCTGGATTTACCCTGCAGAGATCTGAGGAGCAGTTAACCATAGTCCTCATAAATCGACTGGAGTTTAAAATGCCAACACAAAGAAAGCGAAAGGTGGAATTTCCGGCAGCACCTGAACAATCCCAGAAATGAAACGTCGTCAATATAACCCTTATATTGCCTCGTAGAGTCCTCCACTTGCCTCCCTTCCTCGAGTCTTAGTCCCTCCTACTGAGGAGGCACAGGAGAGAAGCGAGTAAGTCATGGGAGGAGAGAGGCATAGAGCAAATGTGTTTTAGAGGGATGAGACGTCCTTTCCTTTGAAGCGTCACAACTCCTTCAGTTGCATGGCTTCCCGGGAAGGCTGTCCTCGTGTATCTCGCCTATAGCTCCTTGATGATCCCTCCTCGATGCTCGCTCCTCGCGGCAGAAATAAGAGCTTTGAGACGGCCTTCACGGAGGAGGGACTGAACAATGTCCGGTTCAGCTGAGGACTGAGGAGTCGAGGAACTATCAAATAAGGTTTATGAGATGCAGCCACAGACTATCAGGTCACTGAGAAATCTGTATGTTTTTTTGTGAGGCTGCCCTTTGTCTGCCCAAGTCCTCTGGTGCTGATGACCATCCTGTTCTCCATTCCAAGCTGCAAGATGGACCTGTGGTGCATGTGACATCTGTATCTGCCAATGGACGTGCTAAGCCTGTCAGCTCTACGGTGCCCAACCTGTCAGTCAGCCTTGCCACGAACAGCCTGGGACCACAGCTGTCATAATGATCCAACAATAGAAAAGAACAATCTGCTGATCTTCTCTTATCCCAACTGAAACTATTGCTGTTCTTGAAACACTCGTCAGCTTGTCTTCTCAAATGACATACACCAGATACAGACCATGGCTTCTTTCCCTGTACATCTTTCCTGTTATCCTGTTAATTAATCCTCACCTACTTGTTTTTATTATGATAATGATGTTGATTATTAGTATTACACAACAAACAATTTAAGAGATTGCATCTGCCGAACGCTGACAATGCCTGTGGACTGATACATTCACTTCTATTAAGCACTGATTCACTTCTATTAAGCAATGATTAGTTGGAAATTCAAGAGTATGAATCAGCCAGTGTGTCTCACTTACATGTAGTGCACTGTGAAGACTTGTGCAGTCCATACATTTTGACGGGGTATTGTTGTCTGAAATCGCGCACGACCGTTATGCACTGACTGGAAATTCTTCTTCTTCTTCTGTTTAATCGTAAATTGCATGGCTTGTTTTCTCACTAATTGACGGCAGTATAGTCGGGAATATATCGGGGGAAAAAAACATATATAAATATATTTAATTTGTATAGTTCGTGTTACGCTGTTTCAGTAGTTACCGCTGCATTTTCTTCGCCTGCCACTTTTACAAGTTTGAAAACACGTTGGCGGTCCATTAGCTTCTGCTTCGTAGCAAAGATGGCGGCCGTTCAGTGTGTCCAGCGGTCCACACTCAACATTTTCAATGCTTTGAGTGCGGCACCCGGGTACTCGCAGTGCACTGCATGTGGCTAGACTTCGTCATTGTGAAAGCACTATGTATTCAAAATAGCAAGTGTTAGTACAGAAGTGATTATTTGAGACACAGCAAGCATGTTTGCAAATACAGTAGATTCACAAAATGTTTAACTTTTTGCCGGTTTTGCTTAGTCTTAGCTCTGGTCCTGCTCCACATGCTCTAGTCTTGGTCTCGAGCCGTCCCCTTTTAGCCTATTTTGAAATTTACTTACTGGCACAAATATATTCTTGACAGTCCTGTAATAGCACTTTTCTCAACATTTACTAAGTGCTGTCAAACAAAAGGAAAAACACATCAGAAAATGTTTGCTATAATAAATGTAATACTTGCAATGCTAAAACCATTAGCGCCCATATTTCCCTAAGGTCAGTCTTTGACAGTTATTCATTGCAAACAATACTGTTCCACTGGGTCTTTCACCTTTATTTTCAGTTACAATGAAATGGGTTTGTAGTACTTTCCTTGTAATTAAATACAGCACTTAGTCAATTGGTTCTGTTTTAGAGAGACATATTATTCCCTATCTTTATTGTTCTGAATATATCATGGACAAAGAGGGATTTTTTTCCTACAAAAATCTACTGTATGTAGTACAAGAATATATAAATCAGACCCAGAGGTAGATTGCTCAGTGACTCCTATTTTTTTGAACTTTTGCCATTTAGAGACAACTATGAAAAGGTTAGTGTGTCAGGCATTCTGGGAGGGCAGTTGGTACTGTCGTGGTACAAGCGAGTGTATGAATAGAGTTTACAAGAATAGCCAATTATATTTTAACAAGACTGCTCTGGACTGCTGATACTTCATTGATGTAGACGGGTCTAAAGCCTTGAATCCCCTGGGAAGATTGGAAAGGTATAACGAGCCAGTTTTCCAGACAAGATAAGTTCTGCCAGCCACTCGTTACACACGCTGTCACTGCTGATCAAACTTGATGACTTGTCTTGTCATATAGCTTTAATTTGTTTATGATATGACAGTGTGCTGTTGATGGACATCAGAGCAGGAGAGCCTGTATACTGTACATGAAAACAAAAGTACTTTCTTAACCTTGAGCACCACATTGGTTATACCAACTATGTTTGTTTGTTTGTTGCCAATACACATCTAATGGTTTTACAAATTAAATCTCACGTCAGCAGAATATTCTCAAAGAAGGTATAATTGCATAAATATTCTATACATAGGGTAGGGTAGGTTTAAGTAACATCCAAGTAAAACGTGATAATTAGTTGGAGAATCAGAGTGCTTGCAGAGAGGGAAACCCTTAGGGACTTCTAGGACTTCAGAGAAGGCCCAACATATCAGCATATTACAGTTTTTTTCAATTGCTTACACACTAAAATTAAAACTTTCCCACAATTAGCAAAACCTTACACTCAAGGACCAAAACACCGGCCTAGATTTGCACAACTGTAAGCTTCACACTTTTTGCAAAACATTACAGTGATTTGCAAAACACTAAACACACTTGTAGACATTTGACACAGAAATCATGTAATTTTCTTGCAATTTCAAAGCAAAGGCTTTCAAATGAACGCACCCATGAACCAATTGGTTAAACACAGCCACCAGGTGTGCACACACACTGGTGCTTAATTGTAGACACACCAGTCAGGTTTAAGCACTATAAAATGGCAACAGGTAAGTTCACTTCAACAAAAATGGACGGTGTCAGAGGAAGAGGGAAAGTGCGGATGAAAGGGGGAATCCGGAGAGAACAAGGTAGAGGAAGAGGCCAAGGTAGAGGGAGAGGGATAGGTTGAGGGAGAGGGAGACCTGGAGGAGGGGTAGAACATGCACAAAGAAGAAGACAACCAAATCTGTGTAACGAAATTCGTGCTGCAATTGTGGACCATGTAATAAACCATGGACTTACACTGAGGGAGGCTGGACTGAGAGTACAGCCTAACCTAAGCAGGTACACAATGGCATCAACAGTTCGGACATTAGTCAAGAGCACAGGCGAGAAACTTATCTTCTGTCAACAGATAATCCATAGCTTACTGCATGAACTATATCAACAGTTTTGGTATCTATTCCTGTATCATTTTACAGTAACATTTTACAGCTACATGTATTTTGTTTGGCCAACATAGGATTGAACGTGGAGAACACCAAGGAGGGAGGGGTCCCATATTCACACAGGAGCAAGACAGAGAGATCATAAACCTCGTTTTGGCCAATAATGCAATCAGACCTAGAGAAATTCAAGTTAATGATCACCAAATTTTCAATAATGTCCAACAGTTCTCTCTGTCCACAATAGTCCTTAAAAAACATAAAGTCCTGATAAAACAACTATATGAAGTGCCATTTGAAAGAAATTCAGACAGGGTGAAAGTCCTGTGGCGTGAATAAGTGGTGGTACGTTTTGTTCACTGACTGTAGTATTGTGTACTGCACACATAACCTTTTTACTGTACATGCAATTTTACTGTATAGCAGACCTACAACAGTAGGGAACAGTGAGAAGAAGAGGAAGAAACATCATTGGCCACAGGGCTATTGTCAATGTACCAGGGAAACATGTGGGTAACATTACCCTTTGTGCTGCCATTACACAGAATGGGGTCCTGCACCGCCATGCCAACTTGGGTCTTTACAACACTGACCTCATTCTTACATTTTTAGAAAGATTATGTTACAGGCACCAGACCTAGGGGAAATCTGGACCGGCAGCAGTGGCTACACAGGCTAGGAAGCACTGCGTAGCTTAAGAAAACTGGAAACTGTGAATCAATAGAGAGCACAATGTTAGCGTGTTGCTCACCGCAAAGCTCGTTTATTTCTGAACAATTGCATACAGTTCCCATACATTCACATTGTCTCTACTGTATTAGCTCTCTGATAAAAGTGCATGTCAAAAAATGATAATAAAACATAAAAAAAATAAAATAAATGGTGTAAACAAACTGATGATAAATAATATGAAACCGTCTGACAGCAAATAAATGCTCATATATTCAAATGATTTAACACATATTACACCTACAAGACTTGGCTTAATTTAAAATACTAAAAAGATACCAAAATAATATAACTTCACTTCACATTCACTTGACTCGGACACCTACAGTCTTTCACATATAACCAATGCTATCCTGCTAACACAAATTTAACCGTAGCATAACACACACCCATACATACAACATTCTTACACATCATGTTCTCTCATACACATGCACTTAATATTAGCGCTTGACAAGATGGCGTCGCCATGTTGCTGAATGACCGGGAATGTAAAACGAGCTTAAAACAGTATTTCTCATCACCATTTCCTCACTGCTGGCTGGCTAATACTCTGAACAAAATATAGAACATGTTTTCTTATGTTACAGGATGCTAATATCAATAATTTACACTTACAAACTACTATGAAAAACTACATTGTAAAACTGAAGTTCATAAGAACTACTCAGCATGAACAACTAGCTTCAAAGTTACGCTTTTTACTCTTAACACAAACACCTCAAAATCAAGGGGGTCTGTTTAAACAAAAACTAAACATATAGCCTTTTCGACCTACTACAATAAAACAATATTATCACAGCAGCAAACCAAAGGGATCAGATTCAATACATTGTCGTCTGGGACAATGTAGCTTTCCATTGTTTCCATCGCTTTGGTCCAAAACTGGTTTCATCAACACCCACAATTTACAGTTCAATACCTTCCACCATACTCCCCCTTCCTAAACTCCATAGAGGAGTTCTTCTCAGCATGGCGGTGGAAGGTTTATGATCTCCGGCCCTATGTCCAGATGGCCCTCATTCCAGCTATGGAGGAAGCATGTGATCAAATTGAAGCAGCATCCATACAAGGTTGGATTTGTCACTCCAAAAGATTCTTCCCACGTTGCCTTGCAAATGAAAATATAGCCTGTGATGTTGACGAGGCCCTGTGGCCAGATCCGGCTAGGCAGAGAGATGTTTAGTTTTTTTTCTTTTTTTTTTTTTTTATTCGGTACTGAACTGGATATGTCATTTATGTTACAGTATTACTGTAAGCTTACAGTACAATGGTACGTTCAGTAATACTGTATGAAAACTGGAAAATGTTTTGTTGAAATGTTCAGTATTGACTGACTGGAGTACAACAAATATTTTCATTAGTCTGCACAATTGGTGTCATGTGGCGTTGGTGAATATATTTTTACACTTTCTCTGTGTAAATGCTAAAAGTGTTTTAGGTTGAGCACAGGAGTGTTTAACTGATTCAAACAGAATCAGACCATATGATGGTTGTGTTTATGTTATGACAACAAAATAATGTTTGACAAAAGTGTTCCATTTTGCACATGGTCTGAGGTGTTGTGCTACTTTGGTGTAGTGTTGTGCTGATTGTGTAAAGGGGTTTGAAAAAACGGTCCCTGTTTTCAAAATTGTGCTTGAGCAATTGAAAAGAACTGTAAATGTCATATTTAACATATTTCAATTGAATTCCTATGTGAGCAACGCACAGTACAAATCAATGGACGAGACACTTGCTCTCTGTGAATTCCCTAAAATAAACTGTTTTCAAACATGAAATAAACAGTGGGGCTTGTGCTTGTAAGAGCATATAGGTAAAAGACTGTATATGTATCGGGTAACATTAACGTGACATATAATGTTATAGTTTAAATTACGACTAAAGACTAGGATTGCCCTTTCTTTGCTATAAATTGACCTGTGATTAGAGATATATTATACCACAGTTAACTAATGTTAATCAGTTGTACTGGTGGGGATGTAGCGGTGTGTGTGTGTGTGTGTGTGTGTGTGTGTGTGTGTGTGTGTGTGTGTGTGTGTGTGTGTGTGTGTGTGTGTGTGTGTGTGTGTGTGTGTGTGTGTGTGTGTGTGTGTGTGTTCCGGCACGCGCATTGCATTGCCAGACCCCCACAGTTCGCTACTGTTACTAAATAATATTACAAGTTGAAAAAGGGATGTGGAGATATCACACATTTCTGAAAAGGATGAATTAGCTCAAAATACCCCCATATCTTAAGACAAAAGACACTTGATTGAGCAATTTAGTCAAATCCTGAATCATGAATGCACTATCTGTGTTAGAAATGTTTTAAGTGGATGTTGATTGGGGGAATACTAAACAGACCAAACACAGCACATGAACAGAGCCTCTGCAAAGGGGGCCTGAGGTGGCAGCTTTTATAGTGGCTGGGAGGATAGGGCCCAGGTGCTCCCACTTACCCTAAGTGATCAGCCCTTCGAGTCACCTGCAAAAACAAACCACCAGATACACCCAAGCAGCATTTAACTTCTAAAGAGGGGAAGGAGCATAAAGCCTCTGAACACCCACGCAAGTGATTTCACTAATTCTGGCTAATTAGACCTCTACCCAGGTTGAAGGTGGCACAGAGCTAAGGGCGTTTTTACGCTGACAGCCTTTAGTTTGGTTTAATCGAACTAGAGTTTGTTTGCCCCGCTGGTGCGGTTCGTTTGGGCAGGTGAGAACGCGGCAATCGAATCGAACTCTGGAACGGTTCGTTTGCGGTGAGAACATGATTCGTACTCGAAACGCACCAACTAATATGTACTCCGCAAGTCTGAGCTTGTGTCTCCTGTAGTCAGGTGTGTTTAGCAATCTGCGATGCAGCAGAGCAGCAAACTGTAGCAGCTTGCAGTGTTTCACTCACAGAAATAAACTACAGTCAAGCTTGCCGTCCGTCACTCGTGGTCAAACCAGCTGCCGCTAAAATTGGAGACAGACGCCGGCAGAGCAGAGCGAAGGAGGAGTCAAGAACTTCCGATCTTCTTCTTTACTTTCTTCCCAACAAAAAAAAAAAAAAATTTTTTTTTTTTTTTTTATTCTTTTTTTCCTTTTTTTTTTTTTTTTTTTTCCCCCCCCCCAACCAAAACCAACCCCCCCCCCCAGTAATATCAGAGGGGGGGGTGTTTTTTTTTGTTTTTTTTTGGGTGGTTGGGTGTTTTTTTTTTTGGTGTGACAAACCAAAACCAACCCAACCCAACCCAACAAAGGCAAATCGATCCAAGTTTACTACCTCGGAACTGATTCGGACCAAAGCAAACAAACTACAGGTGTGAAAACGCCCTTAGATGGGAATTTAGGTTACAATAAGAACGATAAAGGTGTCATTTGTCCTGCCGTTAACAGGTAAAAATAAAAAAGCTGTGTTCAAAACCGTTCCCTCACTCACTCACTCACTATTCCCTAGTGTTTATTAAATAGTGAACTATATAGGGAACGACTGAAAATATCGTTACGTTAGTAGATGCGTGTGGCAGAGGCGGGAGCGCTCAGCATCATGTAAACAAACCGAAACAAAAATACTTTTAATACGTCCCTGAAACAAACAGAGTGCTCCAGAGAATAGTAAAAGGTTGTATTGATGTTGCATGTTACATTTCCATCGTTTAGAAACGAAAGCCTGCTCCATTTTTCCTTTTCAGTTTCCGCGGGTGCTTCTGCTTCTTCTTCTTCTCCTCGGGGAAAACATGGCCGCGTTCCATTTAGTCCAATCATTTTAAGCCAAAATGGGGGTCAACCTTGAACAAATTGCAACAGAAGCAAACTCAACTGATTTTGTATCCTCAATATGTCCTGAGTAAGGAAAAAAAGTCCCGAAGAATCCCATTAGGGGAAAGTTTAAAAAAAGACCCAAATTTAGCCTATTCATACGCCCAGCAGGAAGAAGTACTTTAAACCAGCCTTTATTAATTATTATCGCAGAGATGGGGAACAGGACCTACCTTTTGTCTTCTGTATTCTCCTTACCCTTGTCTCTGGTTCTTCCCTCAGACTCATCCCCCAAAAACAGTCCCACGGACCCAGACCCAAACCCCATCTCTGCAATAATAATTAATAAAGGCTGGTTTAAAGTACTTCTTCCTGCCTCTATGTATTAATGCTCATGGGTAGCCTAAATGGCTTCCATTCAGACCTTAACATTAAGGGCCCTATTTTAATTATCAAAAGTATCAAACGCCAAACGCAAGTAGCTTTGTGGGCGGATCTCGGGCGCTGTTGCTATTATAGAGGCAGGATAAATGACACTTGCGCCCGACGCAAATCTAAAATGGGTTGGTCTGAAGTAGCTACATTACTCATAGCTGTGCTTTGGGCGTAGCATGCAATAAACCAATCAGAGCGTTATCTCACATTCCCTTTAAAAGCAGGCGTGCTTGTTCTATGGCGGATTGCTATTATAATGGCGGCTTTCCTAGGCGCACGCTCTTAATACATCCATGGGCGCATGCCAGGAGCGGTTCACAGCCGAGGAGACCGACGTTTGCTATTGATTTTTCTTTTTGACAAAATGGAAATAAAGAAATGTCACAAAAACATACTTTCCAATGTTTTGGGCTCACTGAATCACGAGGTTATGAATGCATGGTGATATTTTTGCAATGTAGTCTAATATTAGAACGAGATTTCCTCACTATAGACGATGCAGCTCTTCTGTCTCTCCTCTCCCTGGGGCATTTGGGTCAAGTGGCATTGGCACATGTAGTTCAACATCACATCTCCTTAATATTTCCTCATTTATGTCATCAACACATCCATGATTCATGGAAATGTTTAAAACAAGGTCATATTTTTCCTTGTATTTATATATGGTTTGCAAAAATTGGAACTGCTGGGTCCGTGTAGATGATGGAAGCAAAGTGTAAGCGCGGTGTGCACACGCTACATTACGGCC